>NC_065515.1:22908916-23091111 GCF_006386435.1 Epinephelus moara
ACACAGACTGTAGACCCCTCTGTCTGCTTCTCTCTGGAATCACTCTTTCATTTTTCCAAAAATATGATAATATTTCTTCAAGGAGTGCAGTTAGTTACAGTGTGGGCTCCATGCTTGCTCTGACAGCTTGCTGGACCATCACAAAGGGGCGGGGTTTAGCGAAACGTCAGTTGCTCAACTTTGTAATTCCCCTCATGGTTTTGATCTTCCAACCCACTGTTTTGGTTCACACCCATCACTCTATTAATGTCCAGACACTTAGCCTCTGCTACCTGCTCATCACCAAACAACAGAGGGAAAAGGTTTAGTGACTAGCTAATGGATATATCTGACTCAGAATGAATGCTTTGTTATTCTGTACCTGCTTGATTGGTAAAAACGCAAGTATTTGCTGATACCTTTGTCATATCAACTTAAATGGTCGTGTCAGTGTTGTGTTCACTGCTTATTTTTACTGCTCCCCTAGTGGCCAAAACATCAGCTATTGCAGGTTAATTAATTACAGTTCAGTTTCAGTTGCGTTGGTACATTTCTCAAATTAGAATTGAAGTTCTGAAAACTTGTTTAACCTCCACATCATAGAGTCACTTGTGCAAATCATGAAAGCAATTTCTCATTCCTTTCTTACATAGTCAATTGCTTTTGTCATATTGATCAAAATGTTTTTTGATCTCCAGTGAATAGTCTGATCCACAAAACATTAGTTCATTAGCAATAGTCCCGCACATAAGTCATTATATGCAATATGGTAAAACCAATTGTCATAATCTAGCAAGCATATTTTCTGTACATTTCTATTAGACTTCTTCTTTTTTTTTTTGTAAATGTGTCCTGAATTGACGAATTGCTCTTAGGTGAATCTGGACTTTCAGTAATGAAGCACAATGTGTGAAGTGTTAGATCAACCAAAAATCAACCAGTTCTCTTAAATAGCTCACAGGTCAGGACGTGAAGAAAGACTGTACAGTAATTCCCCATGCAGTGCTGCATGTACAGTTCTGCCTAAAGGGTGTTTCCTACGATTACATTTCTAATTTTGTATTTTTTTTCTTTTGTGCTGCTAAAAAGTCTTGTCTTTTTCTTTTCTTTATCTCAGTGACGGTCTGTCACCAAGCTAGAGTATAAATACTTAAGATGTACATGTGAATCCTGTCCAATCTCTTGCAATCAATATCCCACATACAGTAATGTGTGACTTTGTACCATTGAAATTGATGTATACTGTGTGGGAAAATTGCAGCCTTGTGCACTTTCAGTCACTGTCATCAAAACCTTAGCCACAGTTTACATCAGAAAATACTAACAGATTCCACTGTTATGCACAGCAGCATGGCTAAGCATTTTGACTATGTTGTCCACAATAAGTGACTCAAGGACTTGTCATTCTCATGGCACTGACATGTTCATTAAAAGAAATATTTACACCGAGAGCAGATCTAAAGGTTTACTAGCCAACACTATTCAGGGTTAGCAAAATTTAGAGGAAAAGTTGCCGTACACGAATCAGTCACATTTTAGTTGATGAAATATTAAAACATTTTTTAAATTTTGTACATAGGCTACACAGTTTTACAATTGGGGAATGTAAGAATTTCTTTAGGCTTACAACAACGATAAATGAAAAGCCACTTTAGAGGGTCTAAAGAGCAGCAGGTTGCCTACCCCTGGTTTTGCAAATGTCAAGCATGATTTGAGAAATGTACCAGAATGACCAAGAAATCTACAACTATATCTACAAGTCATTTATCAGAAAAAAATGTTTGTATAGATTTTTTGTAAACCACAGATACAATACATTTGTTCATTATTTTGTTGTGGATACCTTTTTGTTTCTCAACAATGCTGTGCTGAAGGTGTGGTTAGGTTTAGCCACAAAAATTACTTGTTTATGGTGAGGAAAGGTCATGCTTTGGCTTATTACACCCACGTTTGGGGGCACAGATGCTGCTAGGAGGTGCTGCGATGTGCTGCTAAAAACACCCAGTGTAGGTGCCACGAACACCAGTAGAAATGTTGTGAAGGGTCAACAAAAAACAATTGCTTTTGTTGGTTTTGAACAGTGGTCTGCAGCTTGGCAGGCGTCTTGCCAAGATGACACGCCATCCACCATCCCTTTCACCTCCCAATAATAAAAGTCAGCATATATATAAAAAGTCACATTAGGGACATTGGTATGATCTGTAAGAAACGTGCCAATACAACATATTCATCATTTGCAGAAACATATAATAGCAACATTTTCTTCCAGCAACTAGGCTGCTTCTCAGCAGCTTGTTTGTTATTTCTTCTCCATTTTAATTTGCATGTCTGAGCAGAACAAACACTCCAAAGGTGGTCAACTGGAGAATCACAATAACTACACACAACAACTATCTGCCTTTATCACATGGCTTCATTGGGACTCGGCAGAGTGTTTTGCCATGGGAGGTGAGAAGTGATATCAGTCGGATTGCATGAAATGCAGAGCAAATGAAACAGAGTGATAATCCTGTCTGACACTCGGGCCTGTTGCATATGGTCACGTCTAATCACTGAGGGAACACATTGGCTCAGTTGCGGTGGTTGGAGATACCTCCTCTGCCAGGAAGTAGTACAAACAACCTCAGTGTTTTGTAAGTTAATTGTTGATGGTTCTGATATGAGCTATACATAGGAGACCCAGCCAGCACCTCATCTTCTCAAAATGTCACCAAATGCTAGCAGCAGCAAGCTGTTTTGGAAATTTTGAGTAATGAAAGGATGTGATTATCAACGGTATACATGGTGTGGCTGTGAGATTTGGAAAGGTTGAGGGAAGAATATTCAGACACTGGATATAATAAGAAATATGCTATTTGCAAAAATTGGCATTGTTGTTACTCCATCGGTACCGAAGGATGTGGTGTGACACAAACAGGTTTAACTTTGTTGTTGTTTTTAAATTCTAGCTTTAGGCTATTTTGTGTTCTAAATGTACCTTGGAACATCACTATTCATTGGCTCAGGGCCTGCCTCTAGCATCGTGATACAAGTGTGTCGTAAGTGAAAATTACTGCAACCAGATTTCTGCATTGCACAAGTGCTGCTCGCGCACAAGGCTCCAGTGATTCATCCAGTAATTCATTTCCAAGCAATTCCTGACGCCATAAACACAGTTTCAGAGCAGACGCCTCATTTTTCATCCCAGTCAAGACGGTATGGGTTGGAAAAATGGCGAGGATTTGTAATGCTTTACCAGTTCATGTTTTTCAAGATGCCTGTGTTTATTCTGCTGATTTATTTAGAAAACCTCTCAGTGAGATGAGCTTCATTGATGTGCCAGGGTTTGTTTGATAACACAAATTCATGTACAGAATACGCTTATACAGTGAAGGGTGAAATACTGATAGGAGCAGAATTTTGATAGAATACATTTTGGTACGAATCCAGGCAGCTATCTTGTAGGTCTACTGCTCAAAGTAAACAGCATTGAAATTCACTCCTCAGGGGCAAATGCTGTTATCAGGATTTTTTTTCCTGTGGACATTTCAAACAGCTCCTAATAGTGAACATGTTGAAATGTGCTCCAGTTTTTAGAGAGACTAAAATAGTATCTATTCTAGTTTTTAGAGGTTCACAGATGTTAAGCCTTGTTTTGCAAATTCACTGTTTACTGTATTTTTCTTTTAAAAGCTTTTCTATTGACTAGTAATAGCTCCAAATAAAAATTGAATGAGAAAGGTTTATTGGCAAGCATTTACAAATCACTTGTTGCTTTTTTAACCTGTTTTTCAAAGGGGGAGTTGACTGGACTTGTGATCAGACATTGAACATCATTATAGTATAGTGAAGAAGCACTTGTGTAGGCAGTGATCTCGACTTGAATCTTAATTACAAACTATTAACAAATGCTTTAAACAATGTTTAAGATACAAGCTCCTAACTTTATTACAATTTTCACAGAGCATTATGTTAAAGATAAGATAATAAGATAAGAGAAAACTTTTTTATCCCAAGGGAAATTGCAAATATAAAGAGTGCAAATACAGAAGTCTGAGATAACTAACAATAAGGTCATGAAAAAAGAAACCATATTCATAAACATTCATTAACCTGCATTCATAGACTTTTTTAGCTACTTGTGGCGCTGGACACTTTGGAAGAGTGTCTTTCAACAGGAATTAAAGTGCAGCACAGTATTTTCAATTCATGCTTTGGCAAAAGGTTTCAATCGTGTCCAAAATTACTAGAGACTCCCTGCATTTTTTTATGGTCTGAGTCTATCACTGTTGCATTTAGGAAAGAGTAATCTGCACAGACAGCTGTTTAAAAATCACAGAAATATCCTGTTGTACATGTATATGTGTGTTCAACTTATTAACCATATATTTATTGATTGGTTATTCTTTCTGTGAGCGGCAGATTCCCCTCACTCCCTACAGTGGGTGGGGAAATAAAGTCAATGAATCAATAAATATGGAGACTGTTGTTTTCCCCCTGTGAAGCTGGCATGAAAAATATTTGGTTCGGTAAATGTCTGTTGTCAGTCAACCTGACGAAGGCGGTTACACTGCTGGCCTCTGTCTTCTGAGCTCCAAAGAAACTGCTGCGGGCAAATGGCTGCCTCTGCGGGTAGAGAGCGTGAAAACAGGCCGGAGTCGGTGTGGATTGTTTATCTCCATGGCGACAATAGTAATACCACCAATCCCGTTGCGTGACAGGATATGACGTTGTCTGCGACATGACAAAATTCTCCAGGTGTGCAACATGAAAGAAAACTGTGATGACACTTTTTCTGTCAGTGGCTACGGTTACATGATGGCTTCTCATTCGGAATGAAATAAATCTGAATGAAATCATTCGGAATTAAAGTTTTTCCAGGTAGTTTACATGGGAAATATTCATTCCGAATGAAGTGCAACACACACCGCCGCCGTACGCCACGCGTCAAAACGCCTGCCTCCATTATATTCTATGAACCAACCCACACTGGCGCCGGCCGACGCGCCGCGCCGCTCTGCTTCAGCCCACTGCTCTATTTCCAGCGCGGCCGGCGCTCATGGCGGCGCTGCAAGAAAAGCCTTTTATGTACATCTCGTTTCGTAGGATCAACTCCGGTTGTTTCAAATTTTTAATAAGACGACTTTGATAAGAAACTTACCCGTGAAATTCAAGTTGTTGTTGCCTCAAAGTTTTTCCTCTTCTTCTTCTGTTACTAGCAGTTGGCAACCGTTGGCAACCGTTGGCAACTAGTGTAGGTACAGCCACCTAGAGGGCTGGGGTGGGAAATACATGTTGACGGTGCCGCTGCGCGCCGCTGCCAGTGTGTGTTGGGGGGCGGCCCTTGATGGCCACAGCGCCACGCCGGCGGCGGTGTGTGTTGCACTTGAGGGTTTACACGGGAGATCAGTTCAATTGCCTTTATTCAAGTCTGCGCAAGGTTTGGGGCAGGGAAGGTTTCTGATTGGATAGGGGGCGGGGCGGATGTTACGTGTTTACGTTTACCGGAAGAAAACACTGTAGTCCTCGCTCCGGATAACAAGATGCTTGATGACGCCGTTCTTAGTGTCTTTTTCGGGCGTGTTTTGCTTATATTCTTGAAGCAGCAGTACGACAACAACCTGCTGCTAATCTGCTAATGCTTCATCTGTTGAGGAGTAGAAGGGAGGTAGAAGACCGTGCTGTGGCGAATGGAAACCGGTGAGTGCAATGAGTCCGACTGCTCTATCTCAGCCTGTTGCTATGCAGCCCGTTGCTATGCGCGCTATATACGTCATCGCGCCAGAACGGCAAGGAAACGAGCATGCGCAGAAAGACCGGAATGAACTTAAAGAGGAATGAGTGTATACATGCACACAAAATTCTTTCATTTGGAATGACAAACGGAATAAACCACCCCCTTTAATCAGATTTAATTTTCAATCGGAATGACCATTTACATGACCACTTTTAATCGGAATGGCGTTTCATTCCAATTAAAAGTGGAATTAAACTGTCCATGTAAACGTACTAACTGATGCGCCATTTCTGTTGAGCAGCACAATTCAAAAAGCTTCACAGAGTCCAGTGGAAAATATACTTTCTTAGATTGCTAAATGCTCCAGCTAGTCTGTTGTTCGGTGCTGGGCTGATAACACAGAGTGTTTCATTAGAGTTTTTTTCAACACGAAAATGGCTGCCTGTGTCAGGGGAATGATGGGAACTGTTAGAGTAAATCAAAACAATGAGGTTGCACCCCAGCAAACTAAAACAGTGAGCTGTAAGATGCTAATATATTCCAGCGAGCAGGAACTGTAGAGTCCAGTGATAATTCTGTGTCTCTGTGGGTGACCCCATTCACATTACACATAGTAAATTTACCCACCCAAAAATATCGATTAGTGCACCTTTGAGAAACATCTAATAACTGAGCCTGGGGTTCTGTTGTCTATGCCGTGTGTGTTTTTGTTGTTGTTTTGTTGGATACAATTAGTGATGTGAATTAAGGTCTAGGTGTTGATTAAGTGTTGATTAATTCAGCAATCTTCACACAGTGCAGTGAAGCATTATAAGAGAAGGACATGCTGTCTGAATGTAAGCAGCACTGGGAGACAAATTGGGACGTACTATTATAACAGACAACATTTAAATTGTCAAAGTCAAACATGTCTTTCATAGAAAAACTGGAGAATCACTAAAATGACAGTATAAACATTTGCTAAACAGTCATTTCTGTGATGATCCAGCATGATGTCTGTAACAATTAATTGCTGTGTTTTAACTCCACTGACTGGGATTGTCTCCCAGTGTTTCGATTCTTTTCCCATTCTTTTGCTATTATGACTTTACCACAATGTAATGCAGAGATGTTAACATACAAAGATGTTTGCAGTCCTTTCTTTCTAAATTAAGTCATCCCAGCTATCTACTCTTTATCGTGAATCTGGCATCATCTGGAGCCTCCTGCTGTGATGGAGAAACTTCATCCCAAAAATCTCCCTGCGCTCTTCTTCTCTGATGAATTATGTCTAAATTGAATTACCAAATTATGTCTCTTAATCTCCCATATCCGATGGTATAAAAAGGGATTAGCTTGTCATAGGATGGATTTACTTTTATGGTATATTCTAGAAAAAATTATATGTGTAGTTTGTGACTTTTTCATGTGTGTATATATTTGTATTGCTTCGTATCTTAATTTCTCTTAATTGCACGATGGTTGGATGCAGTGCCTGGAAAAATGGTTGCTGAAAAACTCCTTGATCTTCTGCCAAGGCTTTTGAATGGCATTCAGTGCTGCCTTTTCCTGCCTTTTCATTTTTTTCTTTCTTTCTGAAAAGCTGGCATTGCATTGACAGTAGCAGCACTTAGTGTAATTCCCTAGATTGAAAAGCTGTTCCACAATGAGAGATTTCCTCTGCGTTGCTACTAACTGTTGAAAAACCCACCCTGGGATTTACAGACATCCTCTCTCCTGATTTGCTCGACTCCTGGATTCACTCTTGCCACTTCACCTTTCAGCCCGTTAAATATGGACCAATCTGATTAGCCCGCACAACACTGGACTGGTCAGGCAAATAAATACAGAAAAAGCGTCACTGGTTAAGTAAATTACAGGAGGGATTCTGGACAAAGGAGAAGATCAAGTGTTTTAAGTTTGGGCAGTGGCCCTTCTTTAGAACAAATACAGCCGACTCCAGGTCAAGAGCCATTTACTGCTGTACTGGATTAACTGGGCTGTACATCATTTGAGAAACTGCTGTCCACTTTGGGGTGATTTGTTTGCTCTTGAATGGCAGGACATAGGCACTGGGAAGAAAAACTGTCTCGTTCAGAAGAATACACTTGCTTTTTGTCTGGTTCTCCTGCATTTTCGATGACCGGCGTTTTCTTTTCTTCCTTGATTTTTTTTTCTTGCTGACCTATTGGTTATTGGCCAGTGATTTCTTGCCTCCCTTGTTTCTCTTCTTTTCTTGCATCGGCTCCCTGTGTTCCTGAACTCATTACAGAGCAATCAGCCCCAGGCGTTGAAGTGTGCACCCAGAGGGAGCAATAACTGTAAATAAACACTACTGCAGGCTCTCCGATAACATGTTACCAAGATGATAACAGCCCTTCTTAGCAGGCCTGTTGACCTTCTCCTTGCCTTAGGCTTGCCAAGGACTCCTCAGCTCCCTACGCTTTTATCTCCTAACTCTCCTCCACCACTGGAGCTGCTGGAAAGATTACTACTGAGGGAAGAGAGGAAAAGGAAGGAGGGAGTTACACCAAGAGAATATAGAAAAGAGGAGAAGAGAAAAGCGATGAGGGAGAGTGCTCGGAGCGGAAGACACTAAACAAGATAGAACAACAAAGAGGCGACCTGGGCAGTTGTCCCTCTGCCAGTGCCGCCACCTCCTCTGTCTGTCCTCAGTCTTTGTAGGGCTCAACATAATTAACTTGTTAAAAGATAGCATGAAATTGGAACAGACTTGTGGCCACCAACACACAGGACACAGCAAAAGCAAACGATAAAGAGGGAGAGAGTGACAGACAGATGGGTAGACAGAAAGAAAGTGATGGAGGGAGGATGAGAACTGAGGGATGGCGCTGCCCAAATTCTGATAAAAACATCATCCAACCAGCTAACCCACCGTTTTAGGCCTGAGAAACAGATGAAAGTGAAGATTGCAATTCCTCATGGTTCACTCCCCAGTACTAATGCAGAGTGTCTGACAGTAGCATGTCCAGAGCTGTGGGGCTAAAGCACTGTCTGGATGAGATTGATAATACAATTAAGCCAGTCCCAGTATGAATGCATCACTATGACCCATTACTACACCAACCGCTTCAGATGGAGCATACCAGTCTAGCTCTAGGGCCTTTTGGACGGAAAAAAATACAATTATAAAAGGCTAGCTCGAAAATGTGTTCTCTTTAGAATGTGCAGGCAGGCCTGTACATCATCAGATATGTGTGGGCTGCCTGCATATCTCACTGCTGTCCCCGGGCCCAGCTTTCTTCATCTATATTGAAACGAGGAGCTCACTGGAGCATAGATGGACTCATAACAATATGTTTTTTTCCCTCATTGTCCCCTCTTATTGTTTGCTCTTATCCTGGTTTTGTTGTATATTAAGATTATTTTCACAACAATTTCCACATAATGTTTACAAATACACCATCACTTATTGTGTGTGTGTGTGTGTGTGGTAATATAACACATCAGACAAGATTGTTTTAGATATTAAATTTAAATGAAAATGCGGCTTTATATTCAGACAGTATTGCGGACAGCAGAATATTCCAGTCAGGGCCGGTGGTTTTAAACAGAAATGTTCTTGGTAAAGTGTGAGGCAGACATTTAAAAGATTCAGAACTTAGTAATAGTGATGATATGGTTTGTGGCTGAGGTGTTTCTCTGAAGACCAGAAGGCGCTGAGACTGTCTGACGGTCACGTTTTGAAGTACACATTGATTTAAATGGCTGAACACGCACCAAAAGCATTTTGAAGTGCGTCAAAAGGCCCCTACTCTGACCTTGTTTGAATTTGGAGTGTCAGATGAGGACCCAATGAAGAGACAGAGGCAGATGTGCAGCCAGAGCACTTTTGTGTAGCAGCTAATATTTGATCTGTTAGCTTAGCTTGAAACTTTATGAGCAATTATCCAGTTGTAATTGACCCTTCGCTAAGTCCCACCCCTGGATGCAGACTGGTCAATCATAACCTAGTATCAGGCTGGCTCAGACCAGGGTCTGACAACAACACGGCTGTGCTCCATTGACTCTAATGCAGTCGTTTCAGATTTCCTTCATTTTCAGGCTGGTTTTGTGGATTTGGAGCTAAATGTTGTGCCTGGGGCACGTCGTGTATTTATGATACTCGTTACTTGGAGAAGTTGGAAAAAGATATACGTTTCTTCCCTGTTCCAAAACCAAAATCAAACCCTGAAAAGTGTAGGGTTAGCTAGCTAGCTACTGAAGATATAGCCTACTGAATGTATACACATGCTGCTTTTGCTTTTTAATGATTATAACAGTGAAACAAAGACCGACCCTGCTGTACAGGAACCAGTGAAGGGAAGCAGGGAAACTTTGCTGATATTCAACCAGCTGTGTGTCATCACATTGTGCACAGATGAACGTTGTTTGCCTTCCCCCAGAGATCCCTGCCCGTACGGCAGCAGAGGTCTGGGTGCTGGCAGCAGCACGTGGGCGAAGCCAAACACTGTTCATCTGCACACACTGTGATGCCACACAGCTGGTTCAATATCAGCAAAGTTTCCCTTTATATTAATCATCTTCTGTGTCGATCAGCAGTGATGTGGTGGTTCACTTTTACACTGTGATCTGTAGCCTATAGTTCGGCTTTAGCTTCTGACTGTCTTTGTCTTTTTAACCTGTTGTTGCTGCTGAGTCAGTTTGACATCCTGGATATATCCTTCAAACACAGACTGTAGACCCCTCTGTCTGCTTCTCTCTGGAATCACTGTTTCTTTTTTCCAAAAATATGATAATATTTCTTCAGGGAGTGCAGTTAGTTACAGTGTGGGCTCCATGCTTACTCCCACAGCTTGTCAGATCATGACAAAGGGGCGGGGCTTAGCGAAGGATCAATTCTGCAATGCGAAATATAAACAACTACCACTGCCAAACACTATACTACTGTAGATTGTAACTGTTATATTGTCACATGTCAAATTTAAAAAAATAAGAACAATAAAAGCTAAGGCCCTTGGTAGTTATGTTAGCCGAACAGACCCACTCTGTGTCATCTATAATGACACATTTACTGACCATCTACTGTGCATAAAACTTAACTTGCAACATAAACCTCACAACAGCAATTAATTAACATGGTAGAGAGTTATGATTAGCTGTGCTTTATGTGACTTTCACCCACCTGGAAGAAAAAATAAAAGATGAAATGAGATGGCTGGTCCCCAGTGGCTTTATTGCCAATCAACTGATGAAAGCAGCGGCACGCACCCAACAGCTGCCCTCCTGCCTGATGTAACGTTACAGGAAATGTGTAGAAAATGAATGGGAGGTACCTGTAATAATACAAACTTGTGCCTGTCTACATATACCATAAATCGTGATCTTCTCCTAAAATATTGCTGGTCCTTGGGACTGGAATTCAAAATCTTGTGCCCACAGTGCGCCATAGGAGCATCAATTGACGGTTGTCTAATGAGATGTGTCAATTATCACTTTCAGTGCGTTTGGGCCTTTAGAGCGCTGCTTGTTCCAGGGGATAGGTCTAATTGCTGGTGGGGGTTTAAATTCTTACACTATTAAATTGTGATGCTTTGGGTGATAAACTTCCTTGGCACTGATTTTCAACAGTCAGTTACTGAACAGTATCCATCACGTATCTGTTTCATGTTGAACTTAAATTAACATTAGCTTAGCCCCGTCTGGGACTGTGTCATTCACTTAATGGCTGTACATGGTTTGCAGCTCTGCCAAAGTATCTCCACACTCTGACGTCTGACCTACTCAATTTGGCTAAGACTCATATTAACTTCAGTTGAACTTTTGAATGTCCTCCATTTTTTACAGCGTAACTGCACTATGAAGGTATCCCTTCACGCCAAGTATTGGACAGGAGAAATGACTACAACCACCCATAGCTCTTTAATGTTACATGTAGCATGTGAGTATTGTTTTGAAGGTGTATTATGATCCCTTTGAGGCAACCACTGGAGACTCCAGGAAGTGACTGCCAAGAATTAGCCTGGCACATGAGTTCCCATTAAACCACAACTTGTCGTTTTTACACTTAAAACAAATGAGATATAAATTGTTAATTAGTAAGCAGATTTAAGTGGATTTAGTTGACGTTGATGGAGCCAGGCTAGCTGTTTCCCCTTGTTTCCAGTCTTTATGTTATGTTAAGCTACCTGGCTGCTGGTTGTAGCTTCATATTTACTGCACAGACACAAGAGTGGTGTAAATCTTCTCATCTAATTCTCTGCAATATGAGTATTTTTCAAAAACAATCCAAGTATTCCTTAAAGATTTACCTGAGAGAAAATCCGAACCCATCATTTAAACAGTTTAAAAAACATAGACTGCAGTTTAGTATACCTGTTAGGTAGTTAGATTGTGGAAACTTGGAGGTGACCTCTTTAATCTTGCCTGCAGATGAAGTGATAAGGCATCAGGGGAGAAGGCAAGGCTTTAAGAAGTCATGAGGCAGGAGATTGATGTTGCCTCTGTGACAACTTGCCTTTAGACGAGGGGGGAGGACGGTGAGAGAGAGGCAGAAAAAAACCAGACGTTTAGCTGCAGGTCTAAACTGAGACCCCTTCACTATGGCTGCGGCTGCTGCTGGCTGGAATCAATTCTATCTTTATCAGTCCCCCTCTTCTGTGTCCAGGAATCCTCCTCACACCGCAGAGCAGCCGGGGGGAAAACTGATGTGTTTTCCAATAATGAAATGGAACACAGCAAAAAATAAGTTTAAAAAGGTGCCTGGCTGCTCTCCCTCAGCAGTACAGCACTCTTTTAATCTCTTGTCTGGTGTTTAAACACAGTTATGGCCGCGCCTTTGCCAGTTAAAATAAATTGAATGCATTATCTGGCGCGGGCCTTATACCAGTATATATTTAATGTGTTGTTCATGGTTATACATAATATGGAGAATTTATGTGATTGAACTAAATATGTAGGATTCAGGACTTGACAGCCGACACATCTGCTAAGTAGGCAGCACTGTAACCACACAGTCTATTTCATTTTGAAACAACTGCCTATTACCATTCTAATGGCTGGTTGTGTGAGTGAGTTCCACCTCAGGCCCGAGGCAGGCAGGCCTGCTGCTGCTGCCGCTGTACGATGATCCATCTGCATGGCAGAAACCATCCATCCAGTGCATAGCTACAGGCTGCAGGCCGGCCCATTGTGTGGGCTGAGCACTGTGACTGCTCCCTCTTGTACCTCCATAATGGGATTACATTAGCCAGGTTCTTCTGCTCCCTCTCCAGCTCTCTCTTTCTCTGTCACACACACACACACACACACACACACACACACACACACACACACACACACTGAGTTTGTGAGCCCATGTGTGAATGACTGACTGTCCACTTGGCCACCTCGTGTTTGCACCCTGTTTACTTGCCTATGGCCCTGTGTAATGATGCAGGTTTCATACCCATTCTACAGACACTTTTGTTTTCAGCACAAACATATAGTGTTATAGTGATTCCCACTTTTCTTGAAAAATGCTCCGCCTTTTGCTGTTGTTTCCTCATTTGTTTTCATCGGTGTGTGAGAGTGAGAGAGACAGAAGGAGAGGAGGAAATCAGAGAACGACAGAGAAAGATAGAGAGAGAGACGGAGGGTTTTGTTCAGGGTTTTCCTCAAGGAGAGGCTGTCATGTGTAAAATCTTGTTCAGAACCAGCAATTGTGTTTTGTTGGGCTGCACCAGCAGGGCTAAGCTGTTCGTTGAAAACCAATTTGTTAATGTCTAAACGCTGCACTAGTTTTCCCTCAAGGACAAAGATTGATATTCAACATAACCTGCCAAGACACCACTGAAGAAGAATATGGAGAGCGATGATACTCAAGAGGAATTATGCAAGAGATCTCAAGGACTAGAAATTGTGTCTTTTCTCCTCTTTCTCCTCTTCTCTCAGTCTGTAGTTCATTAGCTTCACTTACACTAATACAGTCTGTCTGTTCCGTAAAGAACTGAAAATAATTCTTGACAAATCTGGTGTACTGTGCATCTCTTTTCACCATCATACAGACTCCACACAACATATCTTTGCTTTATCTAGTTTATCTTTGATGCTTTCAGAGGGCTTTTCAGAAAAACCAGTTGGCCGTTTATGTTAGTTAAATACTAAATGATATGGGATTGATTAAAAGGGTCAGGCTACCAGACTACCAAAGCGTTTGAATCTGGAGGTAGCCACCATAAAATTAAAACGGGGATCAATGGCGTGTCATATCCCCGCTGCTCCGCGGGCTGAACATGTAATTCTAACGTGGAAGCTGCAGCCATCTCTCACGTCAGGCCTTCCAGCATCTGGCTCAATAACCCAGCCGCCCATGGCTGCTGTCTATTGCTACCCATGCTACAGTATTCACGAGCAGAGTCAGATAGACATGAGTTTGGTCGCTATCTTTTGGCTTCTCCTGACCAGTAACAGTGGTACCATGATTGTATGCATATTAGTTTTTTGGGGAGTTCAATCAATTAGACATGCATAGGTTGTTGTGAAGGTATTCAAAGTAGGAATTTAAAATTATTAGCAGACCTTGGAGGACAAGATTTATGTACCATTAAAAGATTTCTTTTAATCCTGCCCTTTCCATGCATGGGCGGATTATGAAAGATTGGGCCCCTGGGCACAGATGTGCAAAAGGCCCCACCACCTCTCCTACACAGGAGCAAGACACACAGACTTTGTGCGGGTTGCCTCTTTTTTGTTGTTGTTTTGCATCTCTTTGTAGTTGTCAGCATCTTTTTTGTGGTTTTGTGTCTCTTTCTGTGGTAATATTGTGTCTCTCTGTGGTTGTTTTGTGTCTCTTTGAAGTTATTTTGTGTGTCTTTGAGGTATATTTATGTCTTTTTCTTGGTTGTTTTGTGTCTCTTTGTAGTTGTTTTGTGTATCTTTGAAGTCATTTTGTGTGTCTTTTAGGTATATTTGTGTCTTTGTTATTCTTTTGCATCTCTATGTGGTCATTTTGTGTGTCGCCTTGTAGTCGTTTTTGAGTCTTTGTAGGTCCTTTGCATGTCTTTGTTGTCATTTTGTGTCTCTTTATGGGTAATTTTGTATCTCTCAAAGGTATATTTGTGTCTTTAAAGGCCAATTTATGTCTTTAAGGATATTTATGCCTTTTTTGGTTGTTTAGTGTCTCTTTGAAGTAATTTTGTGTGTCTTTGAGGTATATTTGTGTTTTTTAAGTCATTTTGTGTCTCTTTGTTATTATTTTGCATGTCTTTGTCTATTTTTTTCTTTTTTCGGTCATTTTATGTCTCTTTGTAGTCGTTTTGTGTCTCTTAGTAGTTCCTTTGCATGTCTTTGTTGTTTTGTGTCTCTAAAGGTCAAATTGTCTCTTTGGGGTATATTTATGTCTGTTTTGGTTGTTTTGTGTCTCTTTGTAGTCGTTTTGTGTCTCTTTGTTGTTCTTTTGCATCTCTTTGTGATCATTATTTTTGTTGCCATGTAGTGGCCTTGTCTTTTTGTAGGTCTTTTCTGTCTCTTTATAGTCGATCTATGCGTCATTGTGGTTCATTTGCATGTCTTATGCCCTCTATACACTGTGCGATTTTAGCAATCTTACAAGACCATTGCATGACACACTGTGAGATGTGGATCAAATAAACTTTGGTACGAAGTCAAATTTGATGTGTGCAGATTGTACGATGGCCATTTACTACTGAATCGCAGGTTACGACGTACGTCAGTATGCAACGTCATCAGTGTGCACCGCATCAGCGTACGTCATCCATCTGCGCCACCATAGGTAGCTTGCTCACCTCGAAGTTGCAGTTCCTCCGCAGTTTCCTTCCATGCAGTGTCTTTTTTCTCGCGGTCATGATAGCAGCTGGCGGAAACATCAAATAAACAAGCCTTCTGCTGCCACAGCTCCACCAAACTTTCCTCTTTCTGGGAGTTCCACAGACTTCTTTTTGTTCGTTTTACCTCCATGGCAAGCGATCATTTGGTTGGGTTTAGCGCCAGTGTCACGGTGACCATTGTGTCATTTCGTGCTGCATTTCTATTGGTTGATTAGTAGACGTAGGTCGTAGCTGCTGTCACACTGTGAGATAGTCATACTAAATTTTTGACACTGTCAGAATTTAATCTAAGGTTATCTTTGGTCGCAAGATGTTGACAACGGCTGTCCTTGAACCTGTCTCACAGTGCGACGTAAGACCACCGTTTTAGAGCCACAACCAAAGATATCGCCACGTTTCTCCCACGATGGCTATCTTTCATCTGGGACAGCCCAAAGTCGCACAGTGTATACCGGCCATTAGTCGTTTTGTGTCTCTTAAAAGGTCAGTTTTTGTGTCTCTGTGGTCATTTTTAGTCTCTTCCTGGTCAGTACTTATTCATTTGAGTGACATTTTGCTAGTGAAGGCCAGGGGTCCCTGACACTTTGGGCCCCTGGGCCTGTGCCCAGTAGGCCTGTTCAGTAATCTATCCATCTCTTCATGTGAGCAGGATTTGAAAGCAGGATGTGTTGCTCAGCTCTGCTAAACTGCCAACAGATCTTGACAGATGTGTGGTGGAGGGACCTCCATACAGCCGTTTTTATTTATTTTCTCCCAGTTTAAGATTAAACATCAAAGAAACTCACATCCGAATCAAGTCAGAAAATCATTTATTTTGTCTCTCTTTAAAGAAATTGTGAATTCAAGTGTATAGCTTCACCTAGCTCATGCACACAGAAGCAGGTTATTTGCTGATGGTTGTGCACATCAGTATTCACTACCTGAGTGAGTGCAACTGCAGGCAGCCAGAGGGCCTCACTCTTTTGTCACACTTTTCTCAAAGACTTCTGCTGTGGATGAATTCCCATGGGGTGACAAAGACAAACACAGTATATTGGCCTCATTTACACCCAGTTCATTCAGAATTATATGAATAGTACTCGATTGTTCTGTGCACCCAGCTAGCAGCATATTTTTCTCTGCTTTTCTTTGGTAATTACTGTGATGTTTTGTGAAATCTTTCCATCATAAGTAATGATAGCAAAGCCCCTGATTTGCGAAAATGGATTGAAAACAAAGTAAATTATCATCACAGTTTTTGTCTCTGTATCGTTTTCGAGCAACATTTGCAACAACCTGTCAAACCTTCTTCTGGCTTAATGACATACAGCAGTTTCACTCATGGTGTGACTGCAGTGCAGCCATACCAATCAGACAGAAAAATTGATTAGCATCATTTTCAGTTTATTTCCAGTTGACTGTGCAGTGAAGTTCTATAATGATGTGAGGATGATTTTCACAGCCGAGATTCACAAATCAATGCATTGGTTTCTGATACTGGTTTCAAGGCATCTACTCAGTTTAAATACTAAAAAACAAACAAAAAACAATGCTCCCATATAAATAATGAAAGTACCTTACAGAGTGGCTGTGTTTTTATCACTGAATAGCGCTATTAAGAGTCTGATAGGAGGGGTGACCTTTGGAGGCCATCATCAGCGTGGTCTAATAAGTTGTATTTGGCAGTGTCAGCTCTGTGAATAGCTGTGATGTCGGTATGAGAGATGATCGATTCGATGACACATCTGTGGGAACAGGTGCTGCTCTGCTTTCTATCTCCTCTCTTTGTCCGTGCTTGCTAGCTGCAGCTGGGTCTGGTTCAACACTCTGCCTGCTCTTGGCTTTATCTGCTTTCAATGGCTCAAGATTGCATTGCCAACCAGCCAAAATGCTGGTCCCTGCCTGCCTGCCTGCCTGCCACTTCTTAGCTCGCCAGCCACCGTGCAAGAAAAACTACAGCTGGATGGTAACTTAGACATGGAATCAATCATCTCCCTCCTTGTAATGATATCACAGCAAATGATATGGGAGCTCACTGTTATCCTGGCTAAATGAAGGATGAGGATGGATGGATGGATGGATGGATGGATGGATGGATAGATAGATAGATAGATAGATAGATAGATAGATAGATAGATAGATAGATAGATAGATACTTTATTAATCCCAAGGAAAATTAAGGCTGCATTTTACACAACACATTGCATACAAAAACACAGTTAAAGGGAGATTTTACCCTTAAATCAAAAATACACATTTTTCCTCTAGTGGTATTCATCAGTCTAGATTGCCTTGGTGTGAGTTGGCGAGTGTTGGAGATATCAGCCATAGACATGTCTGCCTGCTCTCCAATATAATTGAACTAGATGGCACTCAGCTTGTGATGGTCAAAGTGCCAAAAAAATAAATTTGAAAAACGCAACAGCAATGTCTCTTTCCAGAAATCATGATCTGGTTACTCAAGACAGACAGACAGAGCAGTTTTATGTAGGAACTATTTCCTTTCTACCGAACTACCTACTGTTAGCTCACCTAGCACCACTGAGCTAGCTAAAATTACAGCTCAGCCAAGGAGGACGCCAATGTTTACATCACGCACTGTCACAAGCCTCTTGTCCATGAGTAGATGCACTCTTCCTTGGGCGCAGTGATACAATTGGCGGGTGTAGTTTGGTGGAAAGAAAATAATGAAAGTAATGATTTCTGAAAAGAGACATTGATTTCTGAAAAGAGACATTGCTGTTGAGTATTTTTTAGGCACTTTGAGCACCACAGGTCAAGTGCCATCTAGTTCTGTGACATTGGAGAGAAGGCAGACATCTCTACGACCGATATCTCCAACACTCGGCAACTCACACCAAAACAATCTAGACTGATGAATAGCTCTACGAGTATGAGGAAAAATGTGCATTTTTGATTTTGGGGTGAACTGTCCCTTTAAAATATGTCAAACTCTTACATAATATGAAATCATAAATACCTCAGAAAATGTATTTTTTGGAAAACAGGTTGTTTCTCTAAACACTAAATTAAGAAGTTTAGCATACTTTGAATCTACCTTCTGATTTTGAGTACTTTGGCAAGGTTTAATGATATGAAAATGATGTTGAGCGTTCTCATATATATACATTTTTCCCATGCTTAAATACTATATGTGCTAATTGATAATTACACTTTACAGTTAATAGGTTATATGGGTTTTTTTCACATGTAGATCTTTAGAGTGGCTACTTGTGCCTGTCCACAAGTAACAGATAGCTAACTTAATGGGTAGATCATGCAGTTGACTTTGCAATTTTATTGTCAAATTATTTGCACAATGTTGTGTCCAAACCTGACAGGAGAAAAGAGCTTTTTCTCAGATGTTTTTTCTGACATACAATAACATTATACAGTCAGAAAGGTAATCACGCTTAATACTTTCTCAGCACATGTAACTTCAACATGATAAAGGTCACTTATCAACATACAGAATTCTTGTCTCTTTTCTTCTGACACCTCTCAGCCCGTCTTTTATTGTCTGTATAACCTGACTTTATGTTGTGTATGCTTCTAGAGTGTAGAATTAGCAGAGTCTATGACTGAGTAGATGAACATTTAAGCGTAGCTCAGCCACTCCCTTAACAGTAAGAGTAGCGATCTGCAGAAAGAGATTTTTTTTCCAGGCACCAGTGTGCTGGAATGAGACGCCACTCACCATTAGTGCTAGCTGCGGAAGCTGTTGGTGGATGGGCTTCAAATGTAAATACGGATCAGTCATCAGCCCATTGTTACACAATAACCCCATGCAATTTCATTCTCACTGCTTGTGCGTTGCTGTTGCATGCTGTGTTTGATAAAAGGAAAATACTGCTTTATATATAAAGTTTCAAACTGTATTACTGGTGTTGTGTATATGTAAGAGCGCCTTGTAGTTTTCTGCAGTCCTGTGTAAACTTATGATAGCACTTCTGAGGGTAGCTTCAGTAGAGCAGAGCAAAGTGTGTGTGGTGCGTGAGTGTGTGTGTGTCGCAAGCTGACTAGTGGATTAGCTCTGTCCGATGGCAGAAGGAGAGGGATCTACTTTGACAGTGTGGTAGTTAGCCCATCTGTCTATAATCAGCTGTGTCTGTGTGTGCGTGCTGCTGCTATGGTTCTACTTGCCACCAGGTGGTCAACAGTACCCTGATGTAGAGTTGTGTGGGACGTTGAGCCTCGCAGATTGCCTGGCTTGCCAGCGAACTTAACCCTTGAACAGCTGCCTGGACTTGACAGGTCTCATGTATCGGGTTAAGCGCGGCATTCAGGGAAAATAAGCTGTCAATGCGTAATTTTTCTGTGCAGCTCCGACAAGATGGCTAACACGCTCTCGTCTAACTTTTCCCCCTCAACTTTTTGCTTTGACTCTGACGATCATTAATTTGTGCATGCACCATATGAGTCTCCACTACATGCGTGTCCACATACATATCAAAAGATACAGACAAGGCCTATATTTAGAATGCTTGTCATGTAATCATCTACTTCCCAGTCATCTTATAGACAGCTATGAGAATTGGAAGCAGGAAAATGGTTCCCATCGGATTAATTATACTTCCACTGATCATCTGGATCTTTTTGCTGTGGATAGTATATTGTGTGTCAGATATGGATGACTGGAACAACCCTGTCTGTTGGTCTTTCTGCTCCTCATACTTTCTTCTCTCTGTGGGTATCGTCTTGGCTTGAAAGACTTGCCATGGTAGTAAAATGTGCAGATACTGTACATAAAGTAATAAACCGGGCAGAGGACCTCCATGACAGTGAAGCCCTATTAGTAGACACTTGACTGTGACATATCGATTTAACACATCTGTCTTTGAAAGGAGATCCTCAATTTGAAATGAGGCCGTGTTGTGTTGTAGCATCGTCTTGTCTTGTGATTGCCCGTCTGTCTGTTTCTAATGTTTTGACTCCATTGATTGTGAACTGTGTCTCAGTGTTGCGGACTGCTCAGTTCTACTTAATGCTAATGTAAGCTGTTTCGCTGTCTCTGCAGGGAACCTTGGCCGTGTTGACTACATCAGTGAGTTTGAGTTTGACCTCTTCATCCGGCCTGACACCTGCAACCCCCGCTTCAGAGTCTGGTTCAACTTCACAGTGGAGAACGTCCGCGAGACACAGGTCAGCATGCTGTGGTTCTGTTTTCTGTTTTCACCATTAATCATGAAGAAGAGCTTCTCTTCCAATTTCATCTTCCATAACACACACAGACTTCCATTTTAAGGGTGCTGTATTGGCACAATCAAACAATAACTACCATGGTATAATAGGTCTGGTATAAATGGGCCTGTCACGATAACTACTTTGATTGGATGGTATATATTGTCCCAGAATTAATTGTGATTAATAATATTATTGTCATTTTGAGACTATTTTATACCACTGATATAATGATAATATAATAACATAGTGATGATATAGTGGCCTAATAAGGCAATGAACTTTTGATTCTTCAGAATATTCAGACATATTTCAGATATTTGGCCACCAAAAACAAAACCAAGTGATGCCTCTTAACTAAATGACAAGCTTAGTGGAGCTTCATAATCAAACCGGTGTGCTGCAGTTGGCTCCTTTTGCTAGTAGATTTACGGAGTGGAGGATAAGGTTGTTGGAGGGTAAAACTACAGGGTCCATGTCATTGGTCCGACAGCCCATTGGTCTGACATCCCATTAGTCCGACGGTCCGCGGTGCNGGGACTTAGGAACAATGAGTTTAATATGGTTGGAACAATGGGATGTTGGACCAATGGGCTGTCGGACCAATGGGCAGTTCACAAACTACAAAGACGTTTTGGCTTGTTGCCAGTGACTATCAGGAATGTGCCTCTTCCAGGCTATCGGTAAGCTGTGTTGTGTCATCTTTGAAGTGTTGTTTTATTTGTCTTTGGACTTGAGAGAAATTAAAGGGAGAATTGCTGTGCCCGAGTCTTGTAATGGTACGTAAAATCCCAGTGTTTATTCTATATATTTCTAATAGGCTAAACCAGCTGCTCTGGAGCCACATGTAGCTCTTTAGATACTCTCCAGTGGCTCCCTTGGGCTTGGGCTTATACATCAAATCAAAAAATGTTTTAAAGTTTCATCAACTAAAATGTACGTAATACGTCTACGACCTGGTGCTTTTTCCTCTAAATTTTGCAGAGCTTCAGTAGCGGTGGCTAGCCTAGAGTTTCTCGAGCAAGGCTAGCTATGGATTCCAAATCCAACGAAGAAAAAGTCTCGGAGAAAATTAGAGAATTTAACAGTGTGTGGACAGATTCATTTGCTTTCACCATCAACGCTGCAAAGTTAATGTACCAAATAATTACAAATAGCCCACTGCAGAGTAGCCACCCTGTAGTAAATCATATTAATGAATGCTCATTTAGACTTAATAGGCTGTTACCTTAATTACCTCCGGCAAGGAGGTTATGTCTTGCCGGCGTTGGTCTGTTTGTCTGTTTGTCTGCAAAATAACTCGAAAAGTTCTGAACGGATTTTGATGAAATTTTCAGGAAAGGTTGATAATGGGACAAGGAACAGATGATAGAGTGCTCTAGTTCAAATATATTTTGCGGCTCACGGCTTTTTTTTTTTGGCCAATAATGGTGCCTTTAAGAGTAAAGGTTGCTGACCCCTGGGCTAAACAAACATGCATGTAAACACAATGGGAATATCGAGGTCAGCAAAATGATTGAGGTCATGTTAATATACATGAGTCGATAACAGACTTATTGTGACAGGCTCATGTATAACATATATAAAGAGGATATTTATTCAAACCAAATTTGATGGAAGATATTAGGTACAAGTTCAGTTTTTCATGACAAAAAAAGTTAGTGAGGGGCTTTTGTTGGATGGCCTAGCATTAAAGTCAGCTCATGATGTCAGTAGTCTCGAGTCATACACATACAAGTTGTCACTCTATCTCCCAGAATGTCCTCTAACAGATGTTGGTACATCAGACATTTGTGCCCACCAAAGTTGTTTCTCCTCAGAATTGAGGCAGTCATCTATTTCCCTACCTCACTTTGTGTCACTGGCTTCGAGCTTGATTCTGCCACTAGCAAGCTCTGAGCTCCGTGATTGGCTGACAGAGGTGGTCACATGCCACAGAGATACACTGTATGTGGATACAGAGAATGTGGCTTTAGGGGGATGAAGGGTTGGTCTTTGAATGTAACTTTGCAGGATAAGAAAACGGTAAAACCAACAATATTGGCATTTAAGTTTGACTGCTGCTGTGTGATTTGTGCACATACATGAAGCAAACAAAGAAAGAGATAAAGTTTAGTGAAAAGACAGCTAAATATAAAGACAAAGGGAGTGAGGTAGAAAGAGGGAGGGTATAAGCGATTGACAAAGATGAGAGCAAAAAAAAAGCAAATAGAAAGCAATAGAGAAAAAAGAAAAAGAAAAAAGGCAAGGATGAATCCACAGCATGCTGTTGCTGCTGTCTTCCTGTGGAGTGTCCAACCCAGCCTATCTGAGGCTATCAGGCCTATCAGCCCATCTCCCTGCAGTGCTGTAGTCAGCACTAATCACATTTTATGGCTCTGAGATGAATGGGAGGCCTCGGCTTGGAGCCGGATCGATCCCAGGGCCAGATAGACCAGCACCAGCAGTCTGCAGCCTGGGCCAACAGGATATTTGCTGTTGTGGCAAAATGACAGAGAAAGTGTGAGAGGAAGACAGAGAGAAAGCGAGCAGGGAGGGGAATACAACACAGTAAATGACAAAAGATTGATAAGTATCATGTATATGATCGCACTGTGTACAGTGGCACATGCAGGAGCAAGCTTACAGGTGAACAAACATTTCCATCGCACACTTCCACGCTCCCTCTCTCTATAGGCCCCCTCACAAGCTTCTTTCATAGAAATCTGTTTCTTATCTGTCCAATTTCCTTCTTCAAAGAGGCCTTGTGTGAATTTAATCTACTCCAGTAGAAGGTGTTGTGGTTAAGTGCTGCCTGTGCATTTTGCCAAGGTGTGTGTGTGTGTGTATACTGACGCTGTGATTAGATTGTGTCTGTGTGCCTGGAATGGTCAGATTTCACATCAATCTTTCGTTTACATCCTAATAGATGTAATACTGTTACGATTTGAAACAAAAAATAAAACGGAGAAATTAAACAGACGAAGAATAATAACATGAGTAAATAAACCAACTAAGTGTAGCTATGTGAGGAGAGGCTGTGCTATAGAGATATCAGTGGGTTCCAGGGGAGAACTGGGCTGTTGGAGTGTTTCATCCAGCTAAGCCTTGCTAACTCTCAGCCTGAGCCAGGGGAATGGGGAACAGTAAAAGCCCGTGATATTGGAAGTGAGATGGCCATTTTGAAGGAATGTAAGCTGGTGAAACAGATTTGGTCTGCCTCAATCAGCTTAGCAGCTTTGTGGAAATTGGCTTCACCGTAGCACCGGTTATGATGGATGGCTGGATGGATGAATGTCTCTTTTTTGTATGTCCTTTCTTTTTTGTGTATTTCGAACCACTCACTTACCTCAAAAAGCTCAGACCAATTCTGGTGACGTTGGTTGCAGTGACCGGGGACTCATGATGTGACACCATTTGAGGTTTTGCTTGGTTTGGCATATTTTCTTTGGGAACATGTTTTGCAAAAAATACTTGTGCAGAGTAATTGGTTTGGGCCACAGGGACACAGAGATCGGGTGGCAGAGTGCTTTTTTTGGTGTCCGTTTTGGCATGAAGGTGCACCCATCTATCAAATCTGTGTTTAGTATGGTATGTTTCCTCACAGTTAAGTCTGTGTTTTACTTAATATTAATGATAACACAATTATTATCATTATTATTTTTTACATACGTTACTTATTCTGTTATGATCTGTTACAAAGCTCCACATGAACTTTCTGACAAACATGAAAGTTAGAAACAAACTCAGTGCGTTCTAGAAAATGACTTTTAGGCAGATACATGTTAAGTCACAACGACTGGAAGAATTGTCATGAAATTTGGCATACAGCTTCATGGTCCCCTCAGAATGAATCACACTAACGTTAAGATCCTCTGACTCCTCATCAAGTTTCATCATCAGGTCAAAAATTACTTTTTTGTTTGTGACCAAATACCTGCAAAAGTAATGACATTCCAATCAGCCTCAGCTGTACCTTTTGCTTACTGCTATTAGCAAATGCTAGATGTAAATATTAGCATGTTGACATTAGCATTTAGCAATATTGGCGTTTAAATTAGCATTTTAGTTCATTTTAGCAACTCATTGTACTTAGTTTACTCCTATTGTGACTCTATTAGGCACTGGTTTTGCTTTTGCTTCTCGAAAACACATCTTATCTTGTATATTTGTATATTTTTTTGTCTATATTTAATACACTGTTATTTGTAAAACCGGGCCCAGAGAGTGACCCTGACCCAGGGAACCCACTGGTTGTTTTGTTTATTTTCTATGTAACCTTTACTTAACCAGGAAGTTCCATTGAGATTGAAAATCTCTTTTACAAGAGAGATCTGGCCAAGGTAGCAGCCAATCAAAACACATTTAAAATGCAACAAGCACAACATATAACACAAAAATCCACAATAAAACAACAACTCTTCAAACATAGTGGCCTCTCAAGAAAAACAAGCACATGTCATGGTCACCACATCTTTATGATGCCCTTAAAATCATTGATGGATATAAGTGTTTTGTGGTTACTGTACTTCTTGTTAATGTAATTTGAAGCATTCTCTGGCACAAGAATGTCCTTTGGAATAAATAAAGTTCTATTGAATTGCACTGAGAAAAACTCTATGTGCTGAAAAGTATACTTTAGTGATTTTCAACCAGCTCTGTATCACAACAGTGTGAGTAGTATGTGTAAATGAGCTATGGTAAACGTCCCTCCATCTTACCAGTGTACAGATCTCCCTGCTCATCTCCCAGCTCCCTTGTTCTGGGGTTGTTGCTCAAACTACAGATTGTACTGCTGCACAATGGACACAAAAAGTACATGAGCGGAACGAGAGAGTTACCCCTCTTATTTTCTGTCTCGCTCTCAAAAACCAACTCTGCATACCCAACTCAGATCAAACTGTAAAACTAGACAGTGCTCATCAAATATAAACCAAGATTCTGTTACTGTATCGCCTATTTCTTGCCTAAATGTTCTCAGGAACATCCATCCATCCATCCATCTTCTAACCGCGGGGGGCTGGAGCCTATCCCAGCTGACATTGGGTGAGAGGCAGGGTACACCTTGGACAGGTTGCCAGACTATCGCAGGGCTGACACATAGAGACAGACAACCATTCACGCTCACATTCACACCTACGGACAATTTAGAGTTATCAATTAACCTAATCCCCAATCTGCATGTCTTTGGACTGTGGGAGGAAGCCAGAGTGCCCAGAGAGAACCCACGCTGACACGGGGAGAACATGCAAACTCCGCACAGAAGGGCTCCCACACCCGGGATTGAACCGGGAACCGGGATTGAACCGGGAACCCTCTTACTGTGAGGCGACAGTGCTAACCACCACACCACCGTGCCGCCCTCTCAGGAACATATTTTAACTAATTGTGTAATATGAGATCAGTTGTCACCAGCTGGCTGCCATGTTGCTTTCTATGTAAGAACAGACAAGCTTGCATTACGTCACCCATCAGCTGTAGTGTTTATTGGTCCAAAGCGGCGCAGTGAATTCTGGTAGTTGCACATTTTCTACCTCTTGAGCAAATGTAAATGCCACAGCCCTTTTTCTGGTCATATAGCACCAATTTCAAAAGTGTTTGCATGTTTCTACTTCTACACAGACAGCCCAGTTTTATAAAAGACCATCTTTTCAGCAGTGAAATACTTCTTTAAGTACAGCCTCACAGAGCTGCTTGTGTGGCTGTAGATTTAGTCTTGTCTACTTGATTAATGACAAACAAAAAGTCATCACAAATGTCACTGACTAATTTATTAATCGAAACGTCATTTCAGCACTACATAGCAAATGTTACTTATAGTGTATTCCTCTGTGTGTGTTCCCACTTCTATGGAGGGAGGTTTGTGAGTCTAAAGCTTCTTTGGCACAGTTGTTTGGATTGGCTGGATTGAATGTATTCAGGCTTATGTCTGAATACATAAAAGATATCTGAGACTGGCATTGTTCACTTGGTTTTCATCAGTAATTTGCACTTCATTCAACAACAGAAAACACATTTAGACAGGGTGAAACAGGTGGAGAGCAGAGGTACAACTGTAACAGCAAAGATGAAAATGAATTGTTTGTTTACAGTAGTCTGATATATGGAGTCATATAAGCTTCAATCATATTTGTGGGTGCTTTTTCCATCCTGGTAGCTGCTTATCTTTCCTTTTGGAAACATAAATATATTATCTGATCTACCTGTCTTCGCTGATGTAAACAAATCTGAATTTTCCAAGCATGTTGAAGTTTCACTATTGTTGACTTCATCATTCATGTACAATGTATTTTAGACTAGAAGGGCAGGACTCTGAAACTGTTTTGCTGTCCTATTTACTTTGAAGAGAAATAACAAGAACTCAATCACATGGGACCTTCGAAAAAGTTTTGCACCCAGTGTCCAAACTGAGTGAATTTTGACATATAAGTTCCAGCTACTACAATTTCATTTCAACTTCTGCCTATCTTATGACCAGAAACCATTGGATGAGTTGATATGACACCCCATTGGGTAAGTTGATATGCCGTTCCATTCTGCTGTAGGGGTGTGCTTGATGTCAGCCTCCGTGAAGGGCACGGCTGTGAGCTATTATCATAGGAGCCTTCAGGGAGCCATTCATAGAAGACAGGCAGTAAAACCTTGCGCCGAGCGCCTTCAACTCCTCCAGCTCTTCCAACTGCTGCAGGGGTGATTTGTAAGCCTCACTTGTCCAGGGAAAGCACAGTGCAGGGCGGTTACTCTCCATAATCAGGAAAAAAGGACGAACTGAAGCAGAATAGCCCATGTGTTACCTAGAATCCCTAAAGAGCTGTCATTACTTTACTCTTTCAGACGATTCTCACCTATTTAAATTCATCAGCAGTGATGTTATGCAATGTGTCGGGGGGGGGGGGNGGAGGGGGGGGGGGGGGGGGGGGGTAAGTAGGATGGCACATAAAGTTAAACATTAAATTGGATGTTATAACGATCACAGAACTGTTATAAATCATGTCTTGGTGAAGCTATTCAACCAGTTCTACTTTTATGTTTTATGCAGCGACTGTTTTTCACACAATATGATTGGGCTAAAACTAGTTTTATAAATGAGTGCAAAATTCTATCTGATATCACATGTCATAATGCCTAATTGGGTTTAAAAGGCCTTCAAACATCCTCTACAATGTGTCATTTTCTAAATGTGTAATTTACTTATCAGTTTGAAAGATACATCATTAATATGCTGATGTCTTGTGCTAAAGCAGAGAAAAAGAGTAAAGGAAAGGAAAGGAAAGTGAGTGAGAGACAGAGAGATAGGGAGAGAGCGGCGCAAGAGCAGGGTAATGGATGTGATGCACATTGATTTTCTTTTTCCATACAGAAGAGACAGAATCAGGAAGAGAGGCTATAGGAGGTGGAGGAGGAGGAGGAGGAGGAGGAGTGGTGGTGTATTTACGAGAAATGACTTGTTCGTGTAAGCAATACATTTCCCTCCCATCCTAAATAGAGCACGTTGGCGGCACTTCTGGGAAGTCAGCTGCTGGTTGTGGTGTGTAACATCAATGCCAGCCTGCATAATAGAGGTTCTTATCTGAGCTCACTGCTTCATCGGCTCTGGACAATGTTCTGGTGCAGAGGGCCTGTCTCAGTCACGTCTGTGTGGATCAACACATTGAACTTCACCCCCGCTCCTTCCGGTCTTCTCAGGTTGGCAGAAGTGTGTAGGGACACTCCACTCCCCCTTGTCTGCTCCACCTCTGTCTCATCCCTCCTTTCCTTTGTGCTCCTTCATGTCTGTGCTGTGATGTCCTTCAGCAGTGACAGAGGGAGGAGAGGACAGGCGGGTCTCCTGCGAGAACCATTGGATGAACGTGGGCTAATCATTGCTGGCGTAGCGTGGCCTTCAGTGTGCACTGCAGACAGCTGGTTGGTGGCGGATTCACCACATTGGGCCACATTGGGTCTGCCCATGGGGGGGCTTGTTGGATATATAGCTTTAGGATTAGACTCCTGCACTTTTATCAGGTTTACCCATACTGTCAGCAACATACACAAGGCAGGGCTTCTGCACACTTACAAAGATGCACGCCGTTTAACTCACACACACACAAACCCACTTACATGCTTGTCAACAGGTCTGCTTGTCTCTTTGCCCTGTCTGTCTAAAAGACTCAGGCTGGCCATGTCATTTTTTTGTCCTTTGCATTGCTTTTTCTTCCCCTCCTGCCTCTGCAGCATATGGCACAAGGTAGATAGGCATGTATCCTGTGCTTGTGGTCTTCCTCTTCTTTGGAAGTTCATTTTTAAGCTTCCCCTCTCAACAGTCTCCAAAGGAGAGACATTGGCTTCTGTGTGACTCTGCCAAAGGGATTATTTCACTTCACAAACACACCACACAGGCCCAGAAAGTTTAGGATCCTGGTTTCAATCCGGGGAAGGAAGTTGTGCAAAGACTTGTGTGGTTTTGAAAGACATACAAGACATCAGACGGTTGTGTCAGGGAGCGTAGGGTATCGTTAGTGACCTTGTTCTGTTAAAGCGAACTAAGGCATCCTTCCTTATTGTCAAAGCCGGTGCTCCCCAGATCACTTCATAATGACATGGACAAAAGGATATGACAACAGCACTGAATGAATTTTGAAATTGTCTCCCTGATAGCAAAATGAGTTTTCCCTGGGTTATCTCTGCTGACGCAAGGTTCCTTATCAAAATTCATTGCCTTATTTTTAGCTTGATTCACTTTAAAAAGGAGGCACAGAGCTTAAGGGTATGTTTTGAAATAAAGTAGACACACTTTTTATTATGCATTTGGATTCACTTTATTCAAACAGCAGACTCATGCAGAGCTCTTACAGTTTCCAGGGACTTGTAGGGTTAAAAATACAATACAAATGTCTAACACTACGCTTTCTCTTCTTGATCTCCCACAGTTGTCTCTTACAGTGCTTTTTAAACGAAATATGAAAGAACAAACGCCTACAGTTGAGTCAGCATATGAGCTGCAAGTTTGAGACCTCTGCTTTTGTTTCGTGATATGTCACGAAACAGCTTGTAGTTTGTGACATGTTTGGCTGGCAAGGGAACATCTGTAGAGGGGTTGTGTGATTGTGTGTGCCCATCAGGACAGTCATCAGTGGGCCATCCATTCGGAGCCCAACAGTATGGTGGAGTGAGATGCTGCCAAAGTGGACTCTAGCTGCTAATTTCGCGAATCAAGGCGCAGAGTGCAAAGAGCAGTCAAGTGCGCGAGAGAGTGTTGGCGAACGTATGGTGTTTTTGTGGCTGCAGGTGCATAACACATGGAATCAGGGCAGAATTAGACGAGTGCTGACGAGGGCTGGAGATAATCAGACCACAATAGTTATAGATATTGTGATGATAATGTAGGATTGACTATTGGTGATAAATAATCATCAGTAAGGTGGATACAATGACTGAGTAGGTAAAGGAAAATAATGCAACAGCTAGAACAGTCTGGTAACCTCAGAATTTGACATCACTTTACTTTTATGCCTTTAAAACCAGGAAAAGACAACACCCACAGTATCAAGATATCCAAAATATAAGCCAATTTCTAGTTTCATATCATAAATTTGATGGCAATATATTCCCCAGCGCTAGCACAGACTAATTCATACACACTGAAATATAGGGCAAAAAATTTTCTTGCCATTTAAAATGCTGTGTGGCTTTTGATAGTTTCGGACTTGGACGCCGGTGGTGGCAGGGTGCCAGCAGGCCTTTGCAGTCCTTGAATAGAAAGAGCTGCGTTGCAAGCCACAGCATGGAATAAAAAGAAAGGGGTGAGGGTAGTGAATGCAGGCAGAAAAAGAGGGGAGAGAGAAAAATGAGAGGAGTGAGGTGCTGTAAACTGTTCTTTTGAGATATCTATGGCTCTTCGGAAAACAGGTTTTGTTAGAATAAGAACAATTTTTTTTCAAACATTTCTTTTACCTGTAATGCTGGTACAGTCAAATGGAATACTCAAAAAAGTAATCATGTTAAGAATATTTTGCCCAATTTTTTAGCATTTGTGAATTAAGTATTGCTGGTTTATGTTGATTAGTGGCAATAGCAAACATGCTGCAATTTATCTAGTTTGACCTGAAAATTTAAAATGTCTTTGTGTCAGTATCTAATCCCACCAACCAGTCACACATTTGTCACAGCTTTCCTCATCTGAAGCCAAAACATCATTAGTGAAACAAAGATGAGATGCTAGCATTGGGAGAGGGGAAAAGAAAGCAGGAGAGAGGGAGAGCGTGGTGTGCTTGGGGAAAGTGGAAGATTTTAGCAGAGGTTTCAGTGGGAGGCATGGTGTGGTGGCTTGGTAAGGGCCTCATGGAGCTGCTGTGCATCTGCATGAAATGATGAGCCCGGTGTCAGGACATGGATCATCCTTTTACACCGAGTAATGAATACAGATTGCACACCGGATAGAGAGGCTCTGCAATCTGCTGCACCACAAATGAAACAACTGCCGTTCTAATCAAATAGTCTTTTCATGCCAGCGCAGCCCTCAACTTGGGCTAAATTCAATTCCAGATTCACAGATTTGTGGGTTGGGGGTTGGAGAGACGCAGGAGGCAAGGGGGAGTTATAAATGTTGTAATTAGAGTATTGTTTAATGTGTATGTGTGTAGACGCGTGTGATGTGTGTGTACATTGGCATGGGGGGTGGGGGGGCCTCCCTGGCATCATGTTGTCGTTAACCACTTGGTTATTTTAGATAGCAGTCGGAGGAATGGGTCCAATCACAGCAAACACACACACAAACACACACCCATGCACAAATGCACACATTTAGCTAATTATGCCAACTAGTGGCTTGGGAGAACACGTTCTCTGTATTCTGTATTTAGGGAACAGCGAGGAGCTTTGAAGGAGAGCCGCAGTGCCTCTTTGATGCTGCTTTTGTTTTTTGTTTGTGTGGTTTAATAATTTAATCAAGCCAAACGTCCTCCTTCTCTCTGTAACTGTCTGTTGGTGGAGGCTAATTACTCTGCAGATTGTTCTCCTGGTGCTAGAGATGAGAGTTTAGATCCAGAGGGGGGGAGGGGGGTGCTGATGGCTGTAATTTAACAGTGTGCTGATGGGCTAAGCTGTCTGTCGACTGCTGTTTTATTGTTTTGGGAGGCTGCTGACGAGCTACTATTCTAATATGCACCATCTGATGAGAATGCCTGCAATGTTGTAGTGCATTGTCCTTCTTTTTCATTCACTATCTATCTATCTATCCCTGTCTGTCTATCTTTGATACAAAATTAGGCATTTGCTAAAGTTCAATATTGTTACTACATAACACCATTTTCAAAAGTCTGTGATTGCTGAGAGCAACAACTTATTGCTTGCTAAGTTGCAAAACTATGAGTAGAAGGGAATATTTAAAGAGGAGTATCAAAGTTTACAGGGAGAAAACAAATATAGAGGGAGATTAGATAAGAGGAGTGGTAGCGAATATTATTAATATTATTATTAATACACAAATATGCCAGCGGTGGTGAGGAAGAAACAGCCATTAAACTCGTGAAATTCTCTTTGATTTATTGCTATTGATAAATGACTAACTTTGCTTCCAGATCTTCGCAGAATATTTTATGAGCTATCTTTGCCATAGCATGTGATTGATACACTTCTCCAGTAAACAAACAACACAATCCACAATCTACCCTTCCCATTAGCTGGCAGGATGAATTCATCTGAATCACAGTGTCTACCGTTTAAGCTTCAAGATCCATTCCCACTTACTGTATGGTGACTGAGACACCACATCAATGAAAAGATCAGAGCTTCAGCTCTCATCTAGTGTTCATACTGCTCTGCTACAACATCTCTTTCTGTTGCTTGTAAAATTTTAATAAGACCTGATATTCTCCAGGGATCGTGGAGTAGTTAGAGTTGGACTAAAAAAAATAAAAACCTTCAGCTATGTCAATGATCTTTATCTCATTGCAGGCTGAGCTTCCATCTGAGCTTCTTCCTAAACCTCACAACATGGCTCTTTTAAATTTCCAGTCGCTGTCTTTAGTCAGCAATAACAACAACTGACCGTTCTGCCACCGTCTTGAAGATTTCATCCCCCATCTAGAGCTCGGCCAAACCGTGTAACTGATTAGATTTCGATGCTGCTGGCTCTAATTAGTGTTCATGTAATCAAATCAAAAGACAGACTAGATTAGTATGTACAACTCTACTCTATAATGTTACACACACTACAGGGGATGAATACATCCTTGTCAGAAATGAATTGTGCATGTGTTTGAAGTCATAATGGAGAGGTATGAGCTGGGGCTATCCACGTACACTATTGGGGCTAGTGGGGCTAGTTGGGCCAATTCTGTAAGCATGTGCTGAGCAGGCTTACCCAACCCTGCAGAGCAGCACGCAGAAATGTGCATATATTGGCTTTGAGGATGAAGACAGACCTAGAGGCCCCTGCTCCATCTTACATTGTGGGGTCACATCCCACCCCCAGGCTGATGCTGTCAGATAGTTGCTGAAGAGCAGGATTGGTGGACCCAAAGCACAAACAGAAGTCTGACTCAATCTTGAGCTAATATTGAACTGTCAAATAATGTATTTGTTGGACCCTGCTGCACATGGAGAGAGGTCCAGGAGGAGTAGTGTCGTATCACAAACCCCATTTACACTGCCTGTTCAAAGCAGGATTGTAGTGCCGTTAATCTGCCTCACTGTTGTGTATAAAAGGTATGATTGTGAACTGGTGGGACAGAGTTGTCTTGCCTTTAAGCCAGCAGTTGAGCTTGTGCAGAGTCAACGTTTGTGTAAAAGGGACAGCCGGCAGGATGGGTGCAACATGCCCCTACAAATAACGGCCACCACCAATACAAGACAAATGCACCAACTCGACTGTTCTATGAATCCTTCTACAATGGGACATTGTAGTGAATACCTATGAGGCTAAATGTAGCAATAATGGGTTCTGCTCATTTACTTTACTTTATGTACATGAAGACTTATTTGACCTTATAAGTAATAATATGTAACCTTTACCCATACCCTGACCCTAACCTTAACCACCTGTCGTTTAATCTTTTCCTAATTCGTAGCTAGCTAAACGCCATTCTCGGAACCCATCGGCTATATTCGGCGTCTGATACAGCCTCTGGGGGCAGACCCCCGATTTTTTGGTATTCAGGTTTGATTTGGGCGGAGGAGGCGAACTTCCGTTTCTGACTTCCATTTATATATAAGTAAATATGCTGAACCATTGCGATGGAGAGTTTTTTCAGAGTTTGCAGTGACACCAATTATGTTCCGCCTCGTTAGTTCACCGCACGGACCGTTTAACCTGGCAACAACTGCAGCCGGCTCAAACGTGATTGGTCAATATCACGCGGACTACAAACAGCCTACAACTGGAAACCAGGGCTCTTCCGCTCTTCTTCCGGAGGCAAGATCCGGGGTTTGCCTACAGACTCTACATTCACTGAATGTAGAGTCTGTATATAGAGACTAGCTAAACGCAAACTTTGAGTTTTCTTCAAGGTGTCCACTTCCGGACCAAGGAGTGAAGGGGGCTAATTTTATAGGTATGGTGGGCAAGTCATGTAGCTAATGAAGAACAGCAAACCGAAAATGTCCGCATATTGTGGAGACAATTAGGTCGGGGAGCTCTTTACCCTATGAGCTGTAGACAAGATCAACTGCCTTATAACAGGGACGGTAAATGATTGTTATTGCTATGTCATGTTAGTTATTGTTTAGAAAGCATCGCTAGTTGTCTATGTTTTATGTTGCACACAAGGATGATGATGTTATGTTACATGTCTCACCCTTCATGCCTCTTTTGCTTTCAGAACGCCAGCATGCTCAGCACTGGGCTATAGAAGGCCATTCTTGAGCTTAGGAACTATGATATCATTACTTGAGTTGGTCTTTTAGTTGCTGGAATAATGCAGCTGCTGAGTTAACATGGTTGGATTTTATTTTTTGTAGTCATTTCTCAGTTTACTTTTGGACACATGCAGTGAAAGTGAAAGCTACAATGCAAAAGTCCCTTTGATTCCAGGGAGGCAAAAAAGCAAGCTCTGCAGTTCATTAATATAGAAATGGTTCTTTCTTATTAAAAAAAAAAGATATTCAGCAATTTAAGGCAATTTTTACCTTTTCTGTTGCAAATATATATTTAAACGTATCATCATAGTGATGTAAAATAATGTACCTCTCTGGTGTTGTTGTTGTTGTGTTTATTGTTTTTGAATGTGTGAAGCCAGAAGCCGAGAAGCAGGGAGTGGTGAGTGTTGGCTGCTGAGGGTTGTTTCAGTGCTGATTTGATGTGTTTTTTTGGAGGGACACACTTTCAGACTGTGCTCACACCCCATGTGGTTAGGTCAAGCCAGTTGGGCTAATTTACTCTATGCGCTGTCAGTGACACTGGGTGGGGGGCTAGCTGCTGGTGGCATGCTGGCCCAAAGAGCATGCTGTGAGTTGAGACATTTATAGCTACTCTAGTGGCAAGTGCGTACATGCTCTGTCACTAATACACTCATATAGTATGATATAATGTGCTGGCCTTGGAGCTAGAGTACAGCATGTGTGTGGCGTGTGTGTATGTGTGATGGGTTGCGGCTCACGCAGAGCTCTATCTCCTGCAGCACCTGGGGTAGGTGGTGTCAGCACTGTGCACCACCATAAATCAAGACTGTGGTCTCAAATGCGTGTGTGTATGTGTGTGTTCTGTCCGCTTTTGGTGCCTGCAGGTATATATCCAGAAGCTGAATGTCAATAAAACAAAACAGCGATTATTCAGGCTGGTTGGCTCAAGTGTGTGAGTGTGTTTGTGCCTGTGTGTGTGTGTGTGTGTGACAGTCAGAGCCCCTGGGGGATCCAACTTCCTGTTCTCTGATGCCTTGGTCACATCTGCTATAAATGTTTCATGTCTCAGTGGTGGTAACCTGCTATGGATGGGCACACTAGCAGACACACACTCACAGACACACACTCACACACAATAGCATCAGTATCCTGCAAAGTGAATAATTTCCACCATTAGAGATGGGTTTAGAATCCCATTTAGTTTGACACTGTTTATCCGTGGAATTATTATTTTTGACAGTACAAATGCATTTTATTCATTCAACTGCAATTAACCAGCAAGGCTTGCTCTAGCATACAATGTGCAGCAGCATCAGGTCTGCATTTTAATTACTTCACAAATATGGTAAACCAAAAACTTTGTGTATGTCACCAGATTTAAAACAGAGTTTGTCAAATAACAATCACATGATTATTGCACATATGGCATGTGTTAGATTTTTGATATCCATGTCAAACTGTGTAAAGGTTAGAAAATTCAGAAGGCAAGCATCAACTGTGTTCATGAGTTCAGAGTTCAGTGCCTGGTCCTGAGGGGAAGCTTGACCAATATGTATGGTTTCTAAGTAGGGCTACCCCCGACTAAGAATTTTCCTAGTTGACCAATAGTCGTCATTTAGGGCCATTAGTCGACTAGTCGCCCACATGTTTATGATATTAATTTAATTATTAAATGATATATTTTGGGTGGGGCAACACAATGGTTTGAGTTGAAGGTGTGAGAAAGAATAGTATCAGTAACATTGTTAACACTGTGCTACATTACAGAGAAATACAAACCGTACAAATGAACCCTCATTAATATAGGCCTATATTTTATCTACAAGTGCACGTCACACACTGAGCGAGCCGCCTGTTAATGACACTGTCGGCAAAGTAGTAATGATTTTGCTAAGTGGCTAATGGGCATGTAGCTACTTCCATGTTTCAGATGATACGTCATGTTTGTAGTCGGCCAATGAAGATGAGTTTACATATCACCTTGGGTTCGTCCTTCACCTTCTCAAAATGATCCCACACTTTGGATTTCCTGCCCGACATGTTATTAACTAGCCTGTGGAATAACCGCAGGTACCAGCCGTGTAAATTAGCATGACTCCTGATTGACTGCTGAGCGTGGCCACATCCTGTGTCTGTCCTTTCAAATTAAATTCCCACATGGTCCAGTCATATAGGTTTTGATTTGTTTTGACAAGGTGCAGCTCCTAATAGAGCTGCACATTTATTTATTAATTTTTTATGCAACTAAACGACCAATGAAACCTTGCAGACTAATGACCTTTCTGGTCGAATAATATTTTGTCAACTATTTGGGGGTAGCCCTAGTAAAACTACATAGAAAGAAAATGATAAAAATACATATCTCATTGTATCAGAGGCAATGTGAACCAGCAGAGCAATCTTGTAGTAAATAAAAATAAAAATAAATGAAACCAGTGCACCCTGTTGTTAAAACGATCCAGTTAATCAATTCAGTACCAGTTGGCCTATGTCCCCAAACCCTCCATAACCAACTGCAGTATCAACAGGCTGGGGATCACATATTTTTGACACCAAAGCTGCACTGCCACGCCTGATCTGTTTTGACATTCTTCTCTATAGTGCTACTTTCACTTTTCAGTAAAAGTAATTTCATGGTGAGCCAAAAATAATACCAAACAGTGGCAGGTGCAACAATATCGACTTTTGCCCAACAAAAGATAAAGTCCCATTTTGCTGGTGGTTGATCTACACTGGTATAAAAACAGGACCTTATATGTTAAATCTGATCCTGTAGATGCTCAGCTTGTCTCTAGTCTTACAGAGGACTATCCCTGTCAAAGATGCCCAGACAATTTAAGCAAAGTAAACTTTATAGGGATTCTCTCTAAAACACGATTCAGATTGGGGATCACAGTGTGATAGAGACACCTTACTGCTTTGTTCAGCCTGCATGTGTGATATCTCCACCATGGCAGCAGCTCTGCTAGAGAGTTTTTGAGAGTAAACAGATGTTGTTTGTCTTTGTGATGCCGAGATTTAGCATCTCAAGGGATGCAGCGGACCTGTGCTTTCCTGTAAGCTCACAAAGGAATCAGAGATGGAAATAGCTCAAACAGATGAACACTGTTTCACAACAAAAGTGAGACTAGGGCTTTTTTTTTTTTTTTTTGTTACACAGCAGTGCTTGTGGACAATATGGTCTTGTGGTTCTATCTCTTGTTGAAATGAAATACATATGGCTCAGAGGATGGTCTCTCCACTTGTGTGGGATGAAGACATATTTTCACATACAGTATATGCTCTGTTTACATAGTTTTTCAGATTTTCAAATTATGCTTTTTTTTTTTTTTTTAAAAAATGTCCCCTTTAATGTTTCCTTTAGCTTACTAACACATTGTGTAATCCAATTTAGGAACTATATTGCTGTGCAAAGGCAAAAGACCTTTACTTTGTTTTTGTGAAAATGACTTGGTTTTGTGGGTTAAAAATAGTGTGTTGGGTTTGCTTTAAAAGTCTAGTGTGTAGGATTTAGGGCAGATGTTGGCAGAATTGGAGTAATAGTATTAATATCAATGTTTTTATTAGGATTTTATCTCCTGAAACTAAGAATCCTTGTGTTTTGATTACCTTTAAATGACAACATCGTCCATGTCGTTCTACAGTAGCCCAGAACAGACTAATCAATCACCGGCTCTAGATAGGGCCATTTAGGTTATGACATTGGTCACTGTAGTTCTCCTACAGGCTTGGCACATCGGAGAAGTTTCAGCTGGTTGCAGTCTTCAATCTTTCCGCTAGATGCCCCTAAATCCTACTTAAGGCTCTCTGACAGTGTGTCATTGTGCTTATAATGTTTTGTTTACCCACGCATGAAGTAACCGTTTCCCCCTGTTTAAGTTCCGGTGTTTTGCCTTGGTATTCTATGGCCTTCACTGAAGCATTCCACACTTGAGGGTCACATGTTACGCAGACTGAATAATGAGCAGACATGTTATTGTAAGCCTAACCAAGCCATTTATCAGAACCTACTTAACCTAAGGCTTGAATTGCCTCTTGTTAACATTGCAATCTAAGAATGGTCTTCCAATGTGCAATTTTAAGGGTTTTTGTAAGTAATTCAACACTTAAAATTGAATCGTAAGGTTTTGTTTTAATTCAATAGGCTTATGTTGCATCTAATTATCTGATACCATCATACCTCACTGATATTTCATTGGAGTCGTGGTATATGATAGTATTTCTGTTAAAAAAAAAAAGTGGAAGCTTAGCTACTGGTGATAGAAGTCATTGTAGCATGTATGTCATTACCTAGCTTTAGTCTTGCTGGGTTTAAACACATATGGCCCATAGAATAATGAATAGATAGGAGATAAGTGCCCATCTTGCTGGAGCACCCAATGACCCTTGTTGCTGCGTCGGATACTGACACAACAGTGGGCTTAACAGAGATGATAAGTAAGTAAAATCTTGTGTTAAGTAAAATCTTGTTGCTAGTAAAATGCTTTTGTAGTTAGAAGACATCTTTTCAAGATAAATCATATGTGGCAATACTCCTGTAACATTATCCCCAACACTGGCAGTCGCCATTTATTTTGGCTCAGCTTCCTGTTTTACTAGAGGGACTGACCTCTGGTGGCGTGTATTGTGCACTACAATACATGGTATTGAAAATTATACTGTTAGGATTTTTAAATACCCTGGTATGCCATAGTATCTTGATGCCACCCAAGCTTAAATTCAATGCAAATGTTAGTTTACCCATTTTGGTTGCAACAATGTGAGTTAGCAATGTACTATCAAAAGACAATCAAAGAAAAGTTTTTTTTTATAACAAACTGATTGATCTTTATTTATTCTAAATCAAGTGGATAGTTTCATGATATATGACTAGATTGTGTCAAGGTCATTATTATTATTATCACACAGTATATTGCTTAATGAAATCTGCAACAAAATAAAAGTTCAAATGGAACTTAAAGGGATAGTTCAGATTTTTTTTTTTACATAATACATTTTTCAGCATAATACAGTCAGCATCACAGCTGCATGAATGGATAGGAGTTTTAAGTTCTATTGCTGAGAAAATGTATTGCTAAAGGAAAGGGCTGTCTGACTGCAATTTAAAACAGGGAAAATAGTCAATATAGCTACTGACACTGATTTTTTTATGTAGGCCTTTTTTAAAGTGGCTAAAATACGTTTTGCTGCGAACTCCAATCCATAACAGTGCATTTCTGAGCTTATGTGGTGGTACCTATCTGCCTCTCCAAACTTGGATTGTGCCGACTGCTATCTATTGTATGTATTACGCTGACTATGGATAAGTACCCCATACAGCCCCACTTAAAAAAAAATCTGAACTATCCCTTTAATGTCTTAAACTTTGCATGACCCCTATTATTCTGTAGGCGAACTGAAGGCAAACTACCTTAACTTCTGAATATGAGGCAAAGGTCAAGTATGAGCTCAAGATTATTATGTAGATAAATAATATCATAAAGAAAGAAGTGTCACATTTCCAGTATTATGTCTACAAATCATTTAGCTGGACGCCAAAACCATTTTAAAGTAATTTCTCTTAGTTCTACACTCTGGTGAATTAAGGTCTTTTGCCTGTGTAGAGCAGTTTGTTGAGCTTGTGTAACTTCAAAAGCCCCTAAAATTAATACAAGATAAACAAATAATACATGTAACGTTATGATGTCAGCCATTATGCCGACTCTTCAACTGGCTCAGGTTCTAATGGACGACAATGAAAGGCAAATATATTGCTTGAGGGCAAACCTGCCCATGGCACAAATGTGTAGAGAGATTTTTTTTTTTATGATAAATTTGATTATTCCTTCTGATACAACAGGGACGGACGCCTGTATAGATGATAGCAGGAGAGTAGTACATAAATAGCAGGAAACAGCGTGTTCCCCTCCACTTTAATTGTCCTATCATCGTTAGCCAACATAGAACACTGACAGCCTATGTGTGCTGTCAAACCCTGAATCCCCAAGGAAAAGCTCGTCTCTGTGGCTACTGGATCTGGCAAGCGTACATCAGTACACTCAAATGAAAAGCCTGAAATGTCAAGGACCAAAGGAATGAGGGAAGAAAATGAAATGGGGGAAGACACAGATAAAAAAGACAGAGAGGAGTGGAAGTTTTGTGTATAATGAGCAGTTGGAATGTGAGGATTGCTGAATTAATCAGACTGCTAGAGCTCATACAAAGTAGGCAGAATGCTTTTCATGTGACAAATGTGTAATTAAGAATGATTTTATAACCCCCCCTCCACGTACACACACACCCCTTGATGGACTAGAGGTGGGTGGGAGGAACAAAGCATTTTTGTGCTTTCCTGTATATGTGTGTGTGTGTGTGTGTGTGTGTTTTGAGAGAGAGTGTGTACAAGAACAAGAGTGAGATGAGATGGAGGCTTTAATTACAGTCCTATTAGAATAACACCAGCCCCCATCGCTCAATGATAGTGAGTGATAGGATGGGATGTTTTCATTTTGGCGTCTAGCCGTTTTTTTCTTTTCTTTTTTTTTGTCTTTTAGATTTGACACCATATTTTTTCAGCCAGAACATGTGGATTTTAAAGATTGTTTTTTTTTCTCCCCAGCCCACACGCACAAGATATTTATTTTGACTCCTCATTTTTATCAGCAACAGCAGAGATGGTTGATCACTAGCTTTGGAAAGCCTGCCTACAAATTTAGTTTTACTCACTCTTGTTTGGCAAGGTTTGGTTGACATTTGTTTGGATTTCAAGAACCTTGAAGGGGTGTGGGCCAAAACAACTTTGTAGGCAACTGGATCACCCTCAAGGCTCACTGTTTTAATTAAATTTCCACCAAAAAAATACAGAGAGGAGATAGGTTGATGCTGATTTTGATCTGGATTAGGATTGCAGCAGTATACTGTGAAACCATATACCGTGGTATGAAAATTGGCCATTATGATATTGAGTACATTTGCTTGTCTATGGTACTGAAATAGAAATACAACCTGACCTGAACGTATGCATCTCCTTTCCTCCTTGACTTCCTGTCAAAATTTTTACACAAACTTCTGTTAACAAATAGTGTAAGAGCCACAGAAATTTCTACGTTGATAGACATATCATATACACTCACCGGCCACTTTATTAGGTACACCTTGCTAGTACCGGGTTGGACTCCATTTTGCCATCATAACGGCCCTAATTCTTGGTGGCATAGATTCAACAAGGTGCTGGAAACGTTCTCTAGAGATTTTGGTCCATATTGACATGATAGCATCACACAGTTGCTGCAGATTTGTCAGCTGNGGATGGATCCATGCTTTCATGTTGTTTACACCAAATTCTGACCCTACCATCTGAATGTTGCAGCAGAAATCTAGACTCATCAGACCAGGTGACGTTTTTCCAATCTTCTATTGTCCAGTTTTGGTGAGCCTGTGTGAACTGTAGCCTCAGGTTTTTTGTTGTTAGCTGACAGGAGTGGCACCTGGTGTGGTCTTCTGCTGCTGTAGCCCATCTGCTTCAAGGTTCAATGTGTTGTTGGTTCAGAGATGGTCTTCTGCAGACCTTGGTTGTAACCAGTGGTTATTTGAGTTACTGTTGCCTTTCTATCATCTTGAACCAGTCTGACCATTCTCCTCTGACCTCTGGCATCAACAAGGCATTTTCACCCAGAACTGCCACTCACTGAATATCTTCTCTTTTCAGACCATCCTCTGTAAACCCTAGAGATGGTTGTATGTGAAAATCCCAGTAGATCAGCAGTTCCTGAAATACTCAGACCAACAACCATGCCACGTTCAAAGTCTCTTAAATCACCTTTCTTCCTCATTCTGATGCTCAGTTTGAACTTCAACAGGTCGTCTTCACCATGTCTACATGCCTTAATGCTTTGAGTTGCTGCCATGTGATTGGCTGATGAGTTATTTGTGTTAACAAGCAGTTGAACAGGTGTACCTAATAATGTGGCCGGTGAGTTTAGGATCTGACAATATTTATGTTTATACAACAGTTCCTGTATATTTAGAAAGGTTTATGGTGGAGGACTATACTGACATAATGTTTATATTTATTTTATATTTACAAGTTATTTTTGCCAGGTATGGTGCTGTTAAGTGCGCATGACAGTAGGAGCATGCATAAAAGTGGACTTGAAGTTTGTGTTGATTTGGATCGTACTAAGTTTTTGTCCGTGTTATGCAGTGTTTAAGTATAATAACAGGAATACAATGAGAGTATATAGAAATAGGACGTCGAGTCGGTTTAGGACTGTACAAGATGTAATTTTGGAAGGACCTGGCCATTATGCCCTTTTTTGGATTCTGAATAGACCATGGTAAACTTTTTCACTGCCTCACGTAAGTACTGTGGATCTCCCGAAAAGGAGCAGAACCAAAAATCAAATCAAAACTGAGACATCTCATGGAACTTTGGTAAGTTGAAACGGCCGCTACAAATAGTTTTAGTTTCAATTCTAATAAAGTGTGGTGAATTAAAAAACAACTTCTGTTTTCAGTTCTTTAGGGGTCATTGTAACTGCTAAAAATAATTAAAATTATGTAATAACGTATAAAGAGAGACTGTGAAACTGGGATTTTTTTCTGAGACGGCTATCGTACAGTGGAAATCTCATGTTATTGCAAACCTTATCTGGATTTTATGTCGCCTTACATCCAACTTGTTAGTGTTTCCTGCTCCAAAGATACTGATAATGCTGAGTCCCTCGGTGTCAGTAAAACAGAATTGAATGGTTCAACCACAGTGTTTAGTCAAAATGATAAAATCCCCAGATTTTTTTTTTTTACACAAATAATAACCAAGCATAATGAGCACTAATCACCCGTATAGAGTGAGAGCTACTCACAGAAAATGGTTCTCAATTAGTTTAAATATCCCCCTCACTAGTCTGGCTCTGGGTTTCCCTCCCAAAATGACACATATGCGCTGCAACAGTTCTGTTGTGTTATACCTCAGTTCTGTTATGTTGTTTGCATATATTGCAACATTTATGTACTGGTTTGTATTTTCTGTGTGTGTTGGGTTCTTTGGCCACAATGTAAAATGCCCCGTAAAGAAAATGTGAAATCGAATCTTACAGAAATCGAATTAACTCAGCACTTACAGTTTATTTCATCATCTTTTCTTTCAGTCTTTTGATCTTTGCCAATAACAATGCTAATTTATATTCTCTAGAAACTGTGGTTCTTTGACAAAGCGGGAAGGTCATTGTGCGATTAGAAGTCATTATAACTTTAGTTGTGTAACAGAAAAATGTTGATGGATTGAGTTGTCCAAGTGTAATAAACTTTATGTGGCGGAAAGATAAGTTGCATCTGCTTTTACACTTTTAAAATTTTAATATTGCAAGAGTGACAGTTAATTAAGGTCCAGTGACCTTGGAATTATAATATTTTTCACAGTCTGATTTGCTTCCACATAAAAAAGGATGTTAGAGTATGATTTAATGTCACAAGGCCAATTTCAATTTTAGAGGTGTAGTGTGTAGGATTTAGGGGCATTTATTGGCAGTAATGGTATTTAATATTCATAACTATATTTTCATTGATTTATTATCACCTGAAAAAAGTAAATTGTTGTGTGATTTTTACCTTAGAATGAGCTGTTTGTATCTACATGTTAACACATTGGATGTTTTACAGATGTTGGGCTTTATTCTTCATACTAGAGCGCGGCTCGGGCCACATTTTCCTGACCGAACCCGACCCAAGTCTGAGACAGTCATAACCAAGCCCGGTCTGACCCCAACAGACTGTCTGATTTTTAAGTCCGAACCCGACCCGAACCTGATGCAGTTTGTTACCCGACAGAGTTATTGCTACCATGGTTTCAGCTTGTCTGTTTACTGTGATCACACATGGACAGTGTGTAAATGACCACCAAAAGGCTGCTGTTACGCACAGTCAAACACACCGCACAAACTCACTCACACATTACACTCACACATAATACACAAATATAATTGAATTAGAGTCTTACCATTGTTTTCAAGTCTTTTGTCTAGCATCCTCCATTTTCATTAGTTCAGTCTGAATATTTACCACCACCTGCCTGAAATGTAATTATTGGTCTATGTTGCGTTCAGGCATTGTCACATAAATAACAAATTCCAGCACTTGAATAGGCCGTTGCACAACACAGCAGCATGTCAAGCCGGCTGAACCTGAACAGAACCCAAGAAAAATTTATGATTTGTTATCCGAACTTGGCCATTCCGTCGGGCTCAGGTCGGGTATCCACGCCCTAGTTCATACCTTTCAACCGAATGTCATTATTCTATATCAACATGACATTTGGAAGACATTGGATTTTGGATTTAACAACTCAACTCAAAACCAACAAAATATCAGCGTCATCTGTTGTCTCCACCAAATTGAATGCGGCATTAGAAGTTGTCTTGACATTGAATTTTGGTCACATTATTTCACAACCTAAATTCCATCAAATATCAACCTCTGACAACGTTGGTGGCCACCTGGGTAGACCTTTAAAAGTGGACAGAAAAAGAAAAATGAAGACTATCACTGTAATCTATCATGGACGAAGAGGGAACACAGGGGAACAGCGTTTTTTGTTTTGCTGAAGCCCATAGAAACCTGTTGGGAAGCATTTTGTCTATAAATGTTCTTTCCAGCTCAGACTATTTGGAAAATAATAGTTGGCCCTTTCTTATTTTGGCTGCAGTTGCTGAATGTTTAAGATTGAATATTTTTTATTTTTGGTTGGTTACAAAGCTGTGCTACTTGGACATACTTCAGGCATTAACCACTGAGAGTATCTTCTAACCTGTGCGCTCACACAATTACATTATTACCAATATTTAATATTATAAAAAATGTGTGCATTCGAATTATCATCTGGAAGTCTTAATTTTCCATATCTGCTGTTAACATATAGTCATATTCTATGTGTGTGTGTGTGTGTGGGTGAGTTGCTGGAGCAGTAGAGCCCCGGCTGTCCGTCATCAACCCAACTGCATTAACCTCGGCCTCTGTGCCTGCAGGGCCCACCACTTCCATTTCTCTGCAACAAATACAGGTCCTGGCCCGGGGCACCCTGGCAGCCAGCATAGTTAATGACTTATTTACTGTTTAATGGCTGTATACCGCACCACAACAACAATTAATGAGAAAAAGCCACATTCACAAGCAGTGGGGGAGCCAGGTGGTGGAGGTTATTTTCTCCCTCTAACTTTATCTGAGCTCTGCCTTCTGCTCTACCCTGATAAAGTCCCGCACACCTTACCTGGAGACAGACAGGCTGACAGCTGCGAGGACAGCTACTTTTACAGAGTCTGGGAGGAGAAAAAAAATACATACCTTGGATTGACCTTATTTTCAACGAAATCTTTCTATTCTACTCTTTTCTATTCTGGTTGGAAATAAACCATCCGGTCACTGTGTGTCCTTGTTCTAATAAAGTTATTGATCTTCCTCACTGTGTATTTCTCCCTGTTGCTTTTCAGACTTGGCCAACGAAAATTTTCACCTGCTTTGTTTTTTCCCAGCTCTTTCCCACAATCCTCTGCCTTCTCTGTCGTCCTCTGTTGTTCTCCCCAGCTCTCTTTAGCCTTGTGAATACCATCGCTCAAGCAGTGAGCTGTTGCAGGCACTTTGTTGCTGACCATGGTGCTGAAAGCCTCCTGCCTTCCAATTGCCAGAGTGTTCATTTCATGGTTCATATACCCTGTTCTCCATTTGTCAGAGTGCCGTTAGCCCCCACGCTTATTTCTTTAACCCCTTCCATTACAAATAATAACAAATCAAATGCACATTTGTTTCACCCCGCAGTCACAGCTCTACAGCCACTGTCAGGCTTTAAATTAAGATGGTGGCATGTGTTACGTGTTGGTTGAGTGGGGTGCAGGACATGTTGCGTGGAGTTCTCAGAATGTTCTGTCAGTTTGTGCCGCTGCAGACGCCTAATTGTGTCACACTTTTAACTTCTTGTTGGTGGTGTGTGTGAGCCATTAAAAAAAAGCCATTGTGATACAAAGCAATGTGTCGTATTTAAGCCCCTCTTCTTGTGAACATGCTTGTTCAGTCATTTCCCATATTAAATCACCACAGTCATCACAACATATGTATAAGCTTGTGTGCTGCCTCCATCTGGCCACATTAGGTTTCCAATTTCCATGAGAACCCCCTCCACATATATGGCTGTTTTAAAAGACAAAAAAAGCAACAAAACTCTGGCGTTAAGGAGTCTTGACAATGTGCCATTAAGCACTTGATGTTCCCTAATCACTGTGCTGTGCTTTTAAATGTGAAAGACACGTGGCAGTCTTTGGCTTGTGGTAGCAACAAATGTAAAGACATGAGCATTTGCAAGTGAATTTCTAATTGTTGTCTGGTTTACACATACATACTCACAGCAGGGTTGGGCCGGATTGAAAACTTTTTAAACCGGTTTAATTTCAAGCCAAGCACTTGACCGGACAGGTATAGCGAATTTTAGGTGTTGCACTTTACTCTGCAGTCATTTACCTTACCAGTAACTTTCACCTCCCTGCCAGTCTCCTCCCAGCCACCTGCCACCTTATTTGGGTTTTATTTCAACTCGATGACTCAGTTGTTCCTCATCCATTGCGTTGCTTTCCAAATGAGCAACAGGAATAAAGGGCTGTCGAATGAAAGCTACACTCAAAACAGTGCATTGCATCCCTTGCAGGAGTAAAAACACCTCTTTTGTTGGCTTAAAATCCAAAGTGTTGCCATATTGGTGCAGTTTTAGTTTTCATAAGTGACTAAAGGCCTTTGCACACTGAGTGCGTTTTTTTTCGGATGCATATTGTAATCCGTCATTCGAAAAAAATCGTTTCACACAGAAACCATGCACACTGATTCCAATGCTTTTTATTAGAAAATTCTCAATACGTGACAAAATTAAAAGACATTTCCTCCTTTGCCTCTCTCCACTGGAGTTACCTATCTGGCCATCACCAGTCCCTCCCTGTCTTTCATTTGGCACCACAGCTGCATAAAGGGGCGGATCTGTCCTCCCTCTGTGTGCGGTCTACATCCTCCTCCTTGTCGTCATCATCCACCTGAATATTACTATCTAACCTGTTGAAAGTAAGCTATCTGAGTTTTATGAAACTATTCTGTGCGCCCCATTCCTCTGTCTTGTCGCAGCTGTTTCCCGCTGCCACATTTTCTTCAGTGGTTCTTGGTCAAACGTCTCTAAAGGCTTCTGACAGATGCGAAAAACGCAGAGATTTTTAATGACGGACAAAAGTTTTGGACTCAGTGTGCAAACGTGATTGACACAATGTGAAGTCCTATTTATTTTTAGATGTGCGACAATGTCGGACAAAAAAAACAAAGGCCTTAACTCTGCCATGTCTCGTCGTCACCCCAAAAAAACGAATGAACTTTCTAGTAAACAAACACAACATGCATTGCTCTTCCCCTCCCACCTTTATTGAAATTTGATCCCCTTCATGTTGCCCGTGCTTGATGCATGACCTTCCAGACAGCAGTGGCTCCAACAGTCCGTTTATAAACATATAAATCTAATATTATTATGTATAATTATGTCATCATATTGCTTGTTACCACTGCAGTACATAAGTAAGTTGGATTCAGTGCACAGGTTGCTGATATAGGGTACTTTTAATTTGCCAGAACGTGTCATAATCAGGGATGACGGTTCAGCTGCTTTGCATAAAATCAGCTGGTTGAGGCTCGTACACCGGACTGGCAAAACTAGAAATCGAAGGTGTGATTTTTTTTTCCATCTTCATTTACTGTTAATAAATAAGTGGTGGAAAACTCTCAACTTTGGTTTATTGCAGGCCTTTTGTATCTGCACCATAAATATTGTTTTATTGACCATGAAGGCGGAGGCTACAGAAGGGTGAGGGTGTTGTTTTTATTATAAATGTCAAATAAGAAATATTAATATTCTTTCACCTAAACTGTAGTTACACCTCCACAGCTAGTTAATGCTTTTTCATTCTCTATTTCATTCCCTTCGATGTCCTTCATTTAGAGACCCGCCTGTTTTGGTTCCAAATTGTCCTTCATGCCAAGCTGGATTTGTGAGCGGTGCTATGCCAGACACTAAGTAAATGTGTTTTTCAATCTATCTGCTCCCCAACCATCCCACTCTCTTCCTCCTTCTCCCCTCTGCCTCTGGACTCCCTCCAGTCCCCTGTGTTTTTAGGACAATCTCTGCGTCTTCTCATCTCTCGCCCGCCTTCCCTACCTGGCTGCCCATTGCCCCTGCCATCATTCCCCCCAGGTCTCGATAAATAACCCTGCACCTCTCTGGCCCTCAGCTCTACTGGCTGTTGCTGGAGCACATTTGTTAAAATATCACCTGCTGTAGAGGGGAAATTGATACTGCTGCAATGTGCTCTGGGCAATAGAGTTTTGTGTTGCGTTAAAATGCCACAACACAGACAGTTGTAGGAAAGTTCAGAATTTTAACAAAAAAAAAGAAAGAAAAACAACTCAGTTGTTCTTTGCAATCGACACCTTTGTTTTTTCTTTAAAAGAACAGCTGCTGGTACTTTGTCATTGAAACACTGTAACGAAATGTTGGGTCAGACAGTTAATTACACAACAGACACAAAAACAAACAGCAAGATAATATTTGTTAGAATTCCATTAAATAAAGTGACACACTGAATTCACACAGTTCCCCCGCTCCCCAACAGGAGCTGTTTTTATATAGAAACTGAGATTAAATGGTGCCTTTTTTAAACACACACAAAAGAGTCCCGCGTCACTGTAGCTAGCTAGTTGGGCTTTGAAAAAAGAAACTTCATTAAAATATGAAAAACTGTTTAGTCTCTTTGGTTCTACTCCATTGCTCCAAAAACAGGCCAGTGATCAGATGAGACATCCCCAGATGACCAGGTAAGAGGAAGAAGCAAAAGTTCCTCTCTGAAATCTGCCATTATCCAGATGGCACCATTAGCGATTAAGCCAGAACATTTCTCCCCTCTTATAATTGACTCCATAGGCTATTAGGCAGGTTGGCACTAGGCTAGGTCCACTGGTGCACACTCCAGATGTTCTCTTTTTGTGTGTGTGTGTGTGTGTGTATGTGCAGCAAGTGAGAGGCGGGGAGAGAGAGAGTTTGGCTGTTGTTGTGGGTGCTTGTGGTGGGTCCAGGGCTGCCTACAGATGGACATAGGGCTGGGTGGGTGCTGAGAATAAGTCACATTCAATTATATCAATGTCTCTATCAGTCTGTCTGCTCTCCGTCTCTCTTTCTCTCCATCTTTCTATCTCCCTGTCTGTCTCTCTTTCTCTCTAGCCTTGGGGGAAGAAAGATTAAAGTGTTCTGTTTTCTGTGCAAGATCTTTGTCTCTGCATTTTGGGTTTATCTGAAGATTAAATTAGCTCTCATCCGTTGTCTGTCTTTTAGTGTGTGTAAGCAAAGTGATGTTTGGCAGACATTATTAAGTGCAGTTGCTAGTATTAAACTCCAAATAATGCTGAGACTTGATACCAATTTTATTTGTTTGCAAAAGTGCCTTGCCATTTGCTCAGCTAACATCCTGGATATTGTAGTAGTGTATTATCATTTCACAGATGTGAAACGTCCTCAGGAAAAGGGCGGATTTTAGAGAACCGCTAAGCAGACACTGAATGCGATCATTGGCTATATTTACAGTACAGCAGATTGACACACCAATGTCATTAACAGCTTCCTCGTGTACCGCCGTATCGCAACCGCAACGACAAAGTCTGCACAGCTTTCTACCAGGCCTTAGAGAGAAGCAGAAGGAGAGGATTTCTAGATCTAGCACTGTAGCAGGCATGAAAAGGCTTTTAAAAAGTGTTTGTATTACATTACTGAATGGACTTTCAGTAATCCTTTTATAGCTAAAAAAAAGAGCTAAAAAGCCATTAATTATTCATCTCCCCATGGCTGGTGGTAAAGAGGAGAGGCGCTCTAGGGTTTCCATCAGCTATTAGTAAACAAATCAATGCTGCAGGCTGAGCTCCTTGTCAGTACAGCGCCATCTGCCCTTTACCATGACTTTCAGGTGGAAGCCAGAAATGGACCTACATGACACATGATACTGCCTCTTGAGGATAAAAAAGAAGAGGCACGTGAAAAAGGAAAATTAAAGTTTGTTTTAACTTCATTCAGTTATTGAGTTTGGAGAACTTACGCAGGAGTCTTAATGCAAGAACTGTCCCTCAGCGAGCGCGACACTTAATTTATTCATGACATCAATCTAATTTGTGAGAACAGTTGTAGTTACATTACTACCCCAGCTGGGATGGTTAGACACATTGTGCCTCTGTGAGCAGACACTCCCAAATTTGTCACGTCCCACCCAACAATAGGTATTTGATGTAATCAAACAGCGCAGTTTGAAGCCCCCTAATCCAATTTCTTTGGCAAGATACATTGTAATTTGGTATCACCGTAATTATGAACTGAATTGTGAACTGTCTGTAAGGGAATTGAATTAGCCGGCAGAAGAAGAGTAATATGATTGGGAACTGGGAGAAATCAATACAGCACTGCTTGTCATCTCAACGTTGACCTGAATCCTGCCTGAATGTGGATCTTTGGGGGATTCGGCTTAATTCAATCTGGTGGAGCTAACACGCTCCCTGTCCCCTCCACATGGTTGACAACAGCTCTGTCTTGATTTAGACTGCCGGGCAGGAGCCCTGCTGGGGAAACATAGCTCTGAGGAAAGTAGCTGCAGTTTGATTTTATCCATCTGATTGTGTGAAATACATGTTAGCCCACATAAAATGCTTCAAACCTGCACAGCCCTGCATGCCACAGTTACCTATCACCATTATCAAGACAGAAATAAACATACTGTTGAATGCAGTTTGCTTCCATGTGACAAAGTTTTGAATAATAAAGCCTGCTCAGACAGCTCTCTGATGACACTGCACACTACATCACCGCATTTGACAAACAGCCCTTCCATACACCCTCAGCTGTGTTGACAAATGGTTCTACAGTGGAGTGTATAGAGATTCACATCCTCATGGGTGCAGCCCACCGGTGATAGCTCCACCCTGATGGAGGTAGTAGCCTGAAGAGAGATGGTTAATGCCGCAACTGCAGCAACCATCGCAGCAGCGGTTCGCGCTGATGGATGAGGGCAGAGACGCTGGAGCTCGGGGTGAAGTTTTGTCTAGAGATGCTGAATGAAAAAGTCATTGTGTAACTGGCTGATAACTCCAGAATCATAAGCCATTTATCTCTTAACTCCCTGACTTTTATTTTTTCAGCTGCACAGGTATTTTATTTGAATCCCTATCCCTTTTAATCCCCCTTTCCTTTTTTATATTCTTGTATTGTTAATTATGAGGCCTCTGTTCTTCTCTCAGCATTTCTCTTTTTTTGAAAAGCTCCATTAGCTGATATTAACCTGTTAGGGATACAGATCTAGTGAGAAAAAAAGCCCACCATTCAGCTGTCTTTGTTTAAGGGAAAATAGCTGGCGTATTGTGTTGTTCTATTGACCGCTTGACATTCCAATACGTTCTACAGCACTCTCCATGGACCCTGATAAGAACTTGATAGCTAGCTAGAGGTGCTCTCCCATTATAGGAGCAGATGGTTTCTTACCATTATTTTATCTTTACAGATAAGATTAAAAAGCCCAGCTTACACTGCACATAGGTAATCAGAGTTGAGAGGAAAGAGCACCTCTAATGCCAAGGAGAGCCCAATGTCAAGAAAATCAATACGTCTGCACCCTCCCAAAATCAAAGCCCTTTTTTTTCCTCCTCCCGGCGCAGTTCACTTAGATAAAAGCTCCGTGTGTTGTGTTAAATCAAAGCGGGTGTCACACGGGTGCAAAATGTTTCATTATTTTTGTTTCATTCATGTAATTCACAAAACTCGGCCGCTCTGCCTGCCGCAAACACGCCTGTGCCTGTGTAATACTGGAACATTCTTTCAATTCAGAAGTGTCTTTTATTTGAGTGAGTCAGATTTGATTGTGCACATTGTGTTGTCTGTTAGGGAAGCTCGTAAAGGTTATACAGCCCCGTGAAAGGCTATCTCATTCACCAGCAACAGGGGGGAAGCATGTCCCCAGAGCCAGGTGGAGAATGGACTCAGGAAACAAATAGCTCTTCCCGTCTTGTTATTGAGGATGCACTGATAAGGTGGGCCGGGGCATGCTGAAGGGTGATTACTAAGGTGTCTTTTAGCAGACTTCTTGGAGATGATCAGCCGTTATACTTATGCATACTCATTGTGTGACCAGCACCTCACCCTTCAGCTACATCACCTGCTGCACACTGATCCACTGAGCTATGTCTGTGTTGACACCTACTTAATTCCCACGGTTTATTGCAGATCCCTCTCCACTTAAGTGTGTCCGTCTGTGTGTGTATTTGTGTATGCATGTGTGCGGAGGGGGAGCAGAGGGATATCATTGCTAGCCTGGGAGAAGGGGGGAAAAGCTATTCAACAGGGGCGCCCACGGTGGCAAAGCCATTTCCAATAATGTCCTCTTTCTGCAACAACAATTGTGTTTAACCCCAATGGCTTCAGCTGCCCACTATTTGTCATCCCACCTCCTCCTCCCTCGCCTCTCTTCATGCCTTCACATACACAGGCTATAGCAAAGAGAGTGCGGTCCATGACTGCATGGTGCATACATTGCCTGACTCATACTGCTGCTCCCGTTTGAGGAAACAACACGGAAATGGTCGAGCTGCCTGCTCTTTGGTGCAGTATATCCCCTGGATCCAGTTTTACAGTGTTCAAAACATTTGATTTGACCTCAGTGAGGTTTGGAGAGCAAAAAAAAAGAGTCAGATGAAAGGATGATCTTTAAGTTTTTAGAGTTTTGATGTTCTGTGAAATGGAAACTCTTTTGTTTGCTAACTTTATTTCTGCAGGCTGCACTAGTTTTCCTTATTAGAGCATGGATGAAAATGTGAGTTCAGTTATCTGTCTGTCTCGGGCTGCACCCTGAAAGTTGAATCAGAAGTTGGAGACCCCTTAGTCGATTGATACTCTTCAAGTTGAACAGTCGTTTGTTGTTGTTTTTTTTTACTTTTTGGGACATTTCAGTAACCAGATTTTGCTGCAGAGTGAGTGCTTCTCCCTTTCATACTGCTCTCCAGTTGAGGCAGCTGCGGACCCAGACCAGGGTGAGCCTGAGGGTGCTTTCACACCTGCCCTGTTTGGTTCTGTTCAGTTGAACTCGAGTTGGTTTGCCCCCTGAGTGCGGCCCGTTTGGACAGGTGTGAACATAGCAATTGCACTCGGGTGCACACCAAAACAACTGGACCAAGACCTTCTTGGAGAGATGGTCGAACGAACACTAATGCGGTTTGGAGGATTATTAATGTGCACCTCCTCCTGTACTGCCTTAATATGCACATTCAGCACATCCAACGCATCAAAACATTGTTTTCTAGTTGGAGCCGCACCTCGTTTTCAAACTGTATGGTTTGACTAAAATGAACAATGACAGCAATATAGTCCACGATGAGCAGCACTAAAATCAACCTGCGTAGTTGTCCCTCCATTGTGACATTAGAAAGTGTCACATTTATCTTGCAAGTGTACTCTTCTTCAACATTTTGTTTACTTCCTGGATTTTTCCCGCATGGAAATTCTGACCAATCAAGAGCAGCTTTCTCACACAAGGCATTTGATCTGGTCCGCTTGTAAATGCTGCCGTGAGAACATGAACCAACTCTAGACAATTATACAGCTTTGTAATAAAGTTAGTCCCCGATTTGGACCAAAGTAGACAGCTCTATGTCTGAAAGCAGCCTGAGTGAAATGAAAGCAGCTGCCCAGAGGAAAAGAGGCTTTGCCCTGTCAGCCTCAGAGATAATGTTATCTTATACCTTCTAGCGTCGGCAAAAAATGTTGTTGCACATTTCTGATCCGTCATTAGTATAGTTAGCCTGCTTAGCTCTGAGGGCTAACTTGCGGTCACCCTGAACATCCTGTCGACCCCATTCAAACTCTAAATGGAAATAAAGAAATAAGTAGTCAAATATTCATATTGAACAGCCAAATCTGATTCGACAGACATACAATTCTAAGTCCGCCCCTCCACATTTCTTTCTTTTATTCTTTTTAACACATCTCTCTTTCCCCAGCACCCCTCTCTAATCTCTCTTCCAGCCCCCACTCTCCGTGTCCCTGTACTGGCAAGCTGCGTGTGGAGGTGATTTATCTGTGGCACTCACTGTGGTCCCAATGCAGTTGCACGCACACACACAAACACATGCACCCACACGTGCACAGACATATGAAAGGCACACACAGTCACAGGTAAGACTGCAGCTGTGATATATTTTAATTACAGTTTTAGTCAGAAGTAATTAAGGTTTTACATCTAGGGGGACAGCTCAATACCCATCCCCCAACACACACACGCATATGTGCACAGACATCCACACACACTGACGCACATACAAGAAACACTCCCCTTTTTCACGTCTTTGTGCTTTGATTTCTGTGAGATATGTCTTTTGCCCTTCAGTGCTTTTCTCTTTGTACTCAGGAAGTTTACAGTTTTGTTTTGTTGTACTGGGAAGAAATTTCAAAAAAGTTCGAGTGCAACAACATTTGAACTCTGCATCATCACATAGTTTATGAAATGTAATTATTAAATGTAAAGTGATGCTTCAAAAGTGTAGAATACACAGTCCAGTGTCACAAGTGACTGCACCCCAGCATTTCTTTTTTCTTTGTGGCACAACAGGGGTTTTGAATAAGGATATATGTAGGATTGAAGGAACCATGGTGCGAAGGAGGAGGCTGTGCAAAAGGATGAGAGGGTGATTTGTGCAGAAACAGATAGGCTTTGCACTGTAAGCCGAGTTGAAGAGCAGATTTGGAAGCTGTAAGACAGTGTTGTGTTGTCGTGCAGTGCTGACAGGGGCGGCGAGCCGAAAGTGCGCTGAGACTTGAGGAAAAAGAAATGTGTCGGAGTGTGCGTGTATTTACGTGTGTGTGTGTGTGTATGTGTGTGTGGCCCTGGGTACTGTATTTGCGCTTTTGTGTGCGCACATGTGTTTGAGAGTGTGTATGTATGGCACAGATGGAAAGACTTCTCAGGGATTACTGTGTAACTGGAAGAGGAGAGAGGTGGTAATTGCATTTTAATTACAGTGTTGATGGTTTTGTGCTCTGCCAGATGGAAGGTTCTTTACAGATATAAGCACAAAATAAATCAGCCCTCTGGAAAATAAATCAGCCCTTAGGTGACTAGTTACCTGCCGAACTGAGTCTCTAACCTTGTCTCGAGTCACAGGTGATGATGATTAGTTTAAGCTAGTTGTTATACAACCTAGACCCCTCACTTAGCACTCTGTGCCCCTCTACAATCTTGTAGTGATGGATATCCCTGGTGAAAGAGACGTCCTAGAAACTAGTGTTGCATGATGTTGAAGAAAAACTGACAGATTTTCCTTTTTTTGGGATGTATATTGCAATATGAAAAAAAAAGAAATCTTTACTAGATGACTTGAATCGCTCTGTTTGAACAAAATTAATCATTCTATTATTAAGGGATGTGCATTTACATAGAAAATGGCCCTGCTGCTGGTCCCGCTGGTGAAAATAATTGCAGACTCATTTATTAACCTAGGTAGGTGTCGCTTATGAAACTAGACAACCAAAATCACCCAGTGGTATCAACCATGTTGGCATAACTTGTCGCAAAGGCGGCTGAATAACACTTGGTGACGGAACAGCTGGCATGGCTATTCTCAAAGGGGTCCCTCGACATCTTATCTCAAGATATCTGAATGGGTAGCGGAAATGGGCACTATGGGTGCCCACGTGTCTCCCCTAAACTTGAGAAGGCTCATTTCCAGTTCTGTACGCCTTAAAATTAAAGCTGTGCATTTGTCTTTTTAAGGAAAACAACAAATCACTGAATACATGAACAGATACGTAACACATTAAAACAGGGTTGTTGTGAAACTCAAAATACCAGTATTAGTCATTGCACATCAGATTATATTGACCACAAAATTAGAAGCCAAAGTATAGCAGTATTAGAATCCTTCATTCTCATACTGACATAGTTTCCAACTCGCCTATATACTCAGCATAATCAAAATCCGAAACTTCAGTCATGGCTTTTGGTTTTGGTGCCACCCCAAGATTTTCAGTGGCCCCATCTGGCCACCCCTATGAAAACTTTCTAGGGGTGCCACTGGCAGCTCTGCAGTGAAGAATGGTCAGGACATGTTGTGTTACCGTTCCATTAAACAGGTGCTTTATTTCCTCCATGCAGCGAACACAAACCCTGCCCTGTTTACAGCTGTTTTACTGGAACCTGAGCTTTTCTCGAAACTTTCTGCTCACTACTGTAGCTTCGGAAAACCATGTGCTTCACTGTGTCTGTGGCTCTTGCTGGTTACGGTACTTTTTCACATACGTAGGAGTGTCTCACTTCCCATAACAAATGCTGTCAGACTATGACACAAACATACTTACCCTGTGTTAAAGGGGAAGGATTTGCTGGTAAAATTAATCATGAAAAATGAAAACACTGCGAGTTTATCCTTTGTATCATGCAGCAAGAATGTTGCAGCATGTTTGAGTTAATTTGTCTTACTTGACATCATCGTCCTGTGATGCACATGCACACATCACATTGTCAATGTTGAAGTGATATATTGTGCAGCCCTACTACAAACCGTACAATATCTGACATCTTTAAAGCCAGCAGTCTTGCCTGGTATTCACTGGATGACGACAAGATACCCAGATTACCATCCAAAACATATATTTAATATCATTAGTGGTATTTTTAACATCTGCTTTCATGTCAAAACATTGACCACATCAACATTCACATATCTTCCTCTCTGCTGTCAACATCTGTAGCGTGGTAATGCTGCTTTTCACTGATAGAGGCTTGTTTGTGACTCCCTAGCAAGTTTCTTGAGGCCTCATGTTTATACTTAATAATAGTGGCAAGACATTTTGCTTTCACTTGCACTGGATGAGCTCCCACAGCGGCTTTATGAGAGTGACCTTTGGCAGCTTTGCTCATTGAGATCAGTGTGCCAGTCCTGAACTCAAGCTCTCACCTTCCCAGCTTAATGAACCAAATGTGGCTGCGATATAATAGCTGGAGTCAGCAATTTTAGAAGTCCTTCTTACTATCAGGGTCATTTGTTTTTTATAATTTTGACTTTTCACCATGAAGTTACACTGCTGTTGCATTTTCATTATTGTATATTAGCGTAATGAGTTTGTGGAAACTTCAGTTTTAGAGATGAACAATTAAAGATGATGTCAAAAACCTAGAGGGGCAGTAATGTTGTTCTATTTAATTCAATTTCATTTATAAAGCCCAATATCAGAAATCACAATTCGCCTCAGTGGGCTTTACAGCATATGACATCCCTCTGTCCTTAGGACCCTCACAGTGGATAAGGAAAAAGTCCCCAAAAAACCCTTTAACTGGGTAAAAATGACAGAAACTTCAGGAAGAGCAACTGAGGAGGGATCCCTCTTCCAGGACGGACGGACGTGCAATAGATGTTGTGTGTACAGGACAGATCAACATCCCAACAATCCATATAACAAAATGATACATAAAGAGAGACGGAGACAGAGAGAGATGCATGGCAAAGAGTAATGACAATACCCACAATAACATTGATTTTAGTAATAATATAATAGTATTTTGGTAGCATAGATGTTATAAATAAATATTAGTATATGACAGTATATGTATGTAACAATAATAATCGTATGTGTATAATAGTAGTAAAAGTATGACAGTAATAATAGCAGTAGTGGTCATCATCAGGCAGAACCACGACAGCAGTGTAACCACCACCCATGATCCAGGCGTAGCCGCGATTCGGGGGAACCTGCGAGGCAGTGGAGCACAAAGACTCTGCAGAAGGAGCCGAGTCAGTGACATGCAGTAATAGGACATGAATGTGAGCAAATGAAGAGGAACCAACTTTTCAGAATGTGAGAGAAGGAGGAAAGGAGGTTCCCCGGCAGACGAGGCCTCGTACTCGTCATCCTCTGCTTATCCGGGTCCGCGTCGCTGGGGCAGCAGCCTCAGCAAAGGAGCCCAGACAGTCCTCTCCCCAGCCACTTCCGTCAGCTCTTCCGACGGAACCCCGAGGCGTTCCCAGGCCAGCCGGGCAATGTAATTCCTCCAGTGTGTCATGGGGCGGCCCCGAGGTCTCCTCCCGGTTGGACATGCCTGAAACACCTCCCAATTGAGGTGCCCGGAAGGCATCCTTACCGGATGCCTGAACCACCTCAACTGGCTCTTCTCGATGTGAAGGAGCAGCGGCTTTACTCCAAGTCCCTCCCGGAAGTCCGAGCTCCTCACCCTATCTCGAAGAAACTCATTTCAGCCGCTTGTACTCGCAATCTCGTTCTTTTGGTCACTACCCAGAGCTCGTGACCATAGGTGAGGGTTGGAACGTAGATCGATCAGTAAACAGAGAGATTCGCGAGGCCTCGAGGCCTATATTTGCCTAACTAGGGGCTGGTCCAAGGCAGGCCTGAGCCAGCCCTAACTATGAACTTTATCGAAAAAGAAAGTCTTAAGTCTACTTTAAAATGTGGAGACGGTGCCTGCCTATTGGACCGAAACAGGAAGATGGTTATAAATCTCAACTTTTATTCTTAGATTGAAAAAGGTGTTATTTGTGAGGGAGTGGATTGTAGATGATTTCAAAGCCTGCAAGGTTTTATTTTGTTTGAAATCTAAACTTTGATTATGATAGAAATATGTAAAATACACAAAAGTATCTAATTCTAGTATAGTTTGAGGTCAGATGAAAGAGATAGCAGAAATGTTAAGTCAACTTTGGTTCTCCTGATCAAGGTGAGTCCCCCAGCTGTGTGCTTGGTGACAGGATGACCCTTGCAGGGCTGTGAATCTGACACAACCAACAGTCCTGTGGCTTTTTGACCTGTGGCTGTTCCTCACTTTCTCTCCCTCTCTCTGTTTCTCTGTGCCTCTCTCGTGCTCCCTCTCTTTTGCTTCTTTGCTCCTTACAAACTGTCTGAGGGAGATAAGGCAGGCCTGATAAGCTGACTTCCGTCAAAATGCTCCCCCATCTGTGCAGACCTGCACCTCAGAGGAGAAGATGTATTTATATATCATATGCCCACATGCCTGCTGCAGGCATGATAGCAACCTAATGGGTTTATGATACAGGGAGAAGCAAACGCCTGCTGTCTTTACCTTTCAGACTAATATCGGGAAATGCAACGATGGCTAGGAAGTGCGAATGGGGGATTGGTGGGTGGGGAGGCATTAATGTGGTTTCACCAGCTTATCCAGAGCTGGTGGCTATTTCTTCTTTTCTCAACTGGCCCTCAAAGGTCATTTTAATCTTAAGACCAGAGTTTATCGGGTAGTTTCAACCATTAACGTAAATATTAAATACGCAGCTACTTTTAACCTTTTAATTAACATTACTCAGAGGCACTTCCTTCAGTGGTCGGCTTCACTGTGGCCACATGTGCATGCACGCATACGGCAGGTAGTGGACGTTGGCATGCTTAATTGTGTTGGTGTACGGGTCATTTTAATACATTTACCAATTATAGCAGCATCCATTTTTTTACCCAGCCAACAGCCAAAATCATTGCTGTTGTGATATTTTTTCAAGCACATTACAGTTTTGCGCATCACACAATGTAGAAACCATCAAGGGTAATTTGCAGAGAAATTACCAGTGTTGCTTGTAATATAAGCGAAGCAGCACAATTTAAAAACACAATGACACCTCAGACAAAATGTTCCCAGACTTAAATCCACTGACTGTACAGATTTGCAAGGCTTAGGAAAGGCAGTAATAAACCAGGCTGGCACAGAATAATGTTCCCTAAATATGCAGCCATTTATTCCTCACTGTTATGAATTAGTTAAAGCAATGTGATTGTGGCAGAATTATGTTCAGATGCAATACATAAACAGAGGGAGATATAAACCTTTGCATGCACACACTTTAATTTATGATTGTACCTGTGTCAACGTGAGCAGAAGTAAAGACTTTACTGTGTGGGAGACATGTTCATTTTACCAATAAGCATGAAATGTGGGGTGATATTGTCAGAATATAACATGTAACAATGATAAAATGTGTATTTTTTTTTAATTCAGCTGAATATGTTTGCAGTACGGGTTGTAAATCAAAACTCTTCCTTCTATATTTCTGTCATGTGGCAGGGAGAGTGTGTATTTAGTGGGATTAGAGCTGCTTGTCTATTCGTGTGGTGTCTGCTAACACACGTAGCTCAGTCTAATCTGCTTACTATTGACTGGAAGTCCAATAATCCCTTTATGGTAGAGAGGAAACATTACATGGAATGCTGCTGCAGCATGGGGTGAACTAACCAGTTGCCTAGCTTATCAGTGGGTGGCAATGCTAGCTGTCTGTGGAAGCAGCTCACATCAAGTTGACTATTAGAAAATCGGCCAGTGTCTTATAATGGTATTAAAGAAAACAGGAGTAATAACATAAAGAAGAGTAGTATTAGTCACTCCTTACTGGCTGTGACTGTGTTAACCTGGACACTTATCGTGAGGTAAGCAGATATACAGAGAACAGTCATATTAAATGCATGTGAGTTGCACAAAGACAGTGCTGGTGAAGTAAGTGGTGACACAGAATGAGGTGTCCAAATATAGGAAAATAATAAAAGAGGCAAAGGTGAAGATGTTCTCTACAGAGTCTATTTTCATATATCAAAGACTTAAGATGACATTATCACTATTAATTTACCAGTGAAACAAATGCCTGCTCAACCTAACTCATATGCTATACCTTAAGCAGACACAAGGTAAAAGACTAGATCCTAGCTTGCTACTGTAAGTTAGCTTAATTATGTTGTACTTCAGTCCTGCTTTGTTCAGCTACCCATGATTTCTCCATAGATCCACACTAAATATATATGTATGGACAAACCAAAAATGGCATGTGCCAAAAAATATTTGACAATTTTTACAATCAGGCTTCCACCTCACAATCTGCATCGCCTTTCTGTAAGCATGGGTCAAAGTTTCTCCCATCAAGTCTGTTTTTATAGATCAAAGCATTTGCATGGGAAGTGGCGTACGCCTCTTTCAGGCCTCGTTTTGTGCGTACACAATGTTTATAAATGAGACCCAAGGCCTGTAACTTAAGATGTAGAATGACACTGTGACGTAAAATTGATGGTTTAAGACAGTGGCTCCAGACCTTTGTTAAGACGTACCCCTGCACCCCTATCAGATGAACTCAGGTATCTCATCAATAACACCACCCATCAGGTTCCAAATGTGTTTATTTGAATTCAGTATTAAATGTTTATTATTTAACACTATTCACAGTGTTTTTTCATACAAATTAAACTATCAATGTTTAAGTGTATTTGGTCAAGTTTGCATTTGTAGGCTTGCTACTACTTGTGGCAGAAGCTTGACATTTAGCTGTTTCAACCATTTACCCACTACTTTTAGCTTACTAGTTTAACAGCATGTTCACTACTTTTAGGTAACATTTTCAGTCTTTTATCCATTATTTTTAGTTAGCTAACATTTTGAACTGTATATTAGTTATTTTTAGCTACTTTTTAAGCATTTACCGTAAAACTTCAATTTAATGCCTAGTCCCTCTTACTCGCCCAGTGTGGCTCCACATTTTGACAAATAAAGGCCTGTCTCAATTAGACGCCTGGTCTGATTGCCAGGTAGTTCAATTTCACAGAAGTTCTCTAGATGTATAAAACCAAGTTGTTGGCTACATCAAATCATGTTTCCATTCCTCAATTACCCTGTAAGTTATTCATATTCCTTAAGTCCGTAAGAGTCCTCAGATCAAAAGAATCAAAAGGGTTTTTCATAAAAGTTAATAATAATAATTAAATTAATAAGTTCTGGGGATTGTTTTAACAGGATAAAGCGCTGTTGTGTCGGCATGCCAAGTGCCATAATCCTTGAGTGCCGTATCTCACTCTCTCTGATGCTCTGTCTGTGTGTGAAAGGAATTAAATGCCTGTTCCCTAAAGACGCTTGTTCCAAATATAGGCTGGTTGATTTCAGTGATTTAAGCAAATAATAGCCTGGGCTACTAATTGAAGTTCTACGGTACACATTACTTGTTGCTGTTTAGACTTCTCTACTTGCTTGCTAACTAGCCATGCACTTTCAATCACACAGAGTTCAAGTTACAGCTTACCAACTTACTAAGACTGACATGTTGAGCATGTTCCATTTATATATGGTTACATTAAACAGTAGATACTTATTTTATATAGCAAACTTATTGTCATAGTTTCTTTATCGGTCCTCTTAAATTTTTATGTCTGTATAACATCCACAAAATGGAGAGAGACTATCGTGATTAGTCATGTTGAACTTGATATATAGAGCTATGGACTATCAGCATTCACAGTACATTGTAAGGATCATTGAAGACTGAAGTTTTCCACAGAATAATCCAGTTTGACTTTCAATAACAGTAACAGTAAACACTCCTGCCGTTATAAATAATTCAGTTAATGTATCTTATGCTGGTCGAGATGTAATTGAGATGGCCCGGTCAGTTTTAATTTGAAAATATGCATATCCCAGAGTTTCATAAAACTATGATCAGAAGAAGATGATCATTAATGAGATAAGTGACCAAAGGGCAAACAATTTAAAAACCTGATTTCATTATGGAATGATGGTCCACCATGAGTTTGATGAGGAACATTATTTTATAACTAGATGTACAATGCAGTGTGTGTGTTCTGCAGTCGGTATGTTGCGTTTAACAAGGACACAACTGAGCAGTTCACTGGGTTGGCTACACATGAAGCTATATGCTCTCGTAAGAGCTTTGAGACCAAGCGGCGTTCATTATGAGTAAAATGGCTCCTTGCAGACATATTAGTATTTGAGAATCTACAAAATGATGGCCTCTTGTGTGCACACACTCTTTCCTTCTTCCTCTCTTGCCTTCTTTTTGTCGCTTTCTATGTTATACACATCAACACACTATATGCACACTCTTTTGTGGGCGCGCACACACACACAAAACACACTTGCATCCCTTGTCTCTGATGTGCCAGTGGTTGTTGATAATGAGATTCCTACAGGATGGGAAACTCCAGGGAGACTGACTGACGGCCCACTTTAAGCACTGCAGTCTCCCTCTCCCTTTTCTGTCCCTTGAGACACAGCGGATGAAAGTAGAATGGGAAGGACAGTAAAAACATACTGTATCACACACTGGCACACACACACACACATTGGGAATATAGTGAAAAATATGAGGGGTTTTGCTGGAAAACATCAGGGTGAGCAAGTGTTTTATACCACACTGATGTGTTGCTGTATGGAGATAATCACTGATAAAGAAAGCCTCTTAAAGGTTACCATATTCAGAATCGTGGTTTCAGCAGTGTAACTAAGTGTCTGAATGGACTGTCTGTATCGTTAAGAGCACATTGATGTGTGCATATTTATTTGGACATTCATATGCATGCCTCTGTTCACATGTGTATACATCTGTCTGGATGTGTCTGATCTATTATGTCTGTGACGGGGCCCCAGTGAGGAAGAGGATAATTACGTGCCTTTTGCTGTCATGTCAGGTTGTCTCCTCATAGTTATGCACACGCTTCCTGAGGGCTCGGAGGCCCGGTAACATATACAGTATATCTCTCACATACACAGGTTTGATGAAGTACCTGGTGCCACAGAGGACAAACAGAACTAATTTCCTGTCACTGCCTTTGGACCTCATCTCTATTCTCATTTCCTCCCTTTGCTCAGAATACAATAATGCCACTTTATGGTGCATCCAGAAAGGCATGTTGTTGCTTAATGTGTTTTTGCTCACAGGTTCTTTTCAGAGAGTGGCACTCATCCAACTTTCAAAAAAAAGAAAGAAAGGTGGTAACAGAATTTACAGATTTTCACTAAACTGTATATCTACTGTAAATAGAAGTAGCATGTGCATACTCTGGATTAGGACCAAAATATATGTAAGCCGAGATAATGAATGTGATGTCACTTAACATCATACGTTGTGGGGGTTGCTAGCAATCTTTACTTTTTTTTTTCTCTGAAGTCGGAGGTTTTTGCGAGTCTGTTAATGCAGCACACGCGGAACTATTCAAGACTTCTTTCTTTTCCTCTGCAGCAATTTGTGAGTAATTGATCAGTTGATCTGATCCAAGCTCATCAGATTAGATCGATGGATGAGAGGAGCAGCTGCTGCAGAGGCAAGTGAAAGCAAACTATTAGACTCGGTGCAATGAACGGTTAAATGTTACTCTCACGGTGCCTGGTTTTCTGCAGTTTGCTCTGTGCTTGGAGTATGTTCTGCACTCCAAGAGTGTGGAGCAACGAATAACTATACAGTATGTACTATATATACCAACAGCGCCTCCACTGAACGATCCAGCTTCAAAAATACAAAAACAATAAGTGGTAGCAGACATTTTGGCGGGCTGCCACAAATAAATGAATGTGTGGGAAACCCTGTTTAATTAGGGATACTTTGCAGATTTTGAACCAACTTTGTATGATAACAATGTTATCCGCAAATGTCAGAGTGAAGCCGTTGTGGTGCGCAAGCGTTCCTGAGCACTTATTTTTCAGTGCTCTGCGCTCTGAGATAAACAAAGTTCAACTTTTGGAATGCAGCAGTGCACACTGCATGTCATGTGACAAGGAACAACCAATCACAGCTAACAGATATCTTTCCCTTCTTCAGGATGCAACTGGAAGAAGATCAGCTCTGCACTCAGGGTTTCAGATAAATGGGCTATGGTACCATGCTTGTTGAGGTTGCTTAGCAGCCTCAGATGCAACCTGCCGCTGTACTCTTGAAAGTTGGCACAGAAAAGGCACAAAAGTAACCCCCAGTGCCCGACCTTGCATTTTCCAGGAGGTTAAAGATGCAGCATCTGTATGGCCCCTCAGTCGTGTGTGTAAGTGAATAACAGTAAACTCCTTCCATCTTACCAGGTCCCAAATCTTCCTGCTCACCTTTCAGCTCAGATCTACTGGACTGTTAGTTTCGTGTCATCCAATAGATTTTTGTCGGCTCTAGGGCTGTTGCTTTAACAACAGAGTGAACTTCTGGATTTTCGTATGCCCGCAACATGAACACAAAGAGTACAGAAGTGGATTGAGAAAGGACCCGCCCAACACAAACCAAACTTAGATCAAGCAGAAAAACAGCAGATGCCACATTCCTTTCCTCGGTCTTTGCTGGTCATGTTGCACCAATTTTAAAAGTATTAAAAGTATGTCATGACATCAGCATAGACAGCCAAGTTTTATGTATAGACCTTCTTTCCAGCAGTGAAATAGGCTTTGTGAATATATATTTTATACAGTTTTTGTTTGCCGGATTGCATTATTTTGTGGTTTTTGAATTGAGGGTCTCCAGTGGTCAGGAAACCTTCAAGACAATGACAGAGAAAGTCGAAACAGAAAGTCTTCTATTGAAATCAGTCTATTTTTAAAGTCATTAATTCCTCTGAGATATCCTCGTCTTTTGAATGACATTACAATACACATCTGAGCTCACTACAAGCCATGTGCCATGGTGAATTTGGAGAGCGGCTAGTCTTGCCAGGCAGGCCCTCCTCAACAAGGACACTGACATTCGGCAAAGCTGTTTGTTGGCCCACCAAACACACATACTGTTCAAGTCATTGTGTAAATCTCTCCTGAAATTCAAAGTACAGAAGAGTTGTTTAACTTTTGCATTGTTGGCAGATGCCAAAGCTTTCTGTCAGTTCAGGCCTCATCAGACAGGGGAGTTAGGGTAACATAAGATGATTGGCTGATTGGTGCTTTCCTCAGTTTTAAGTCATATTCCCAGTGCGAGGTGTGCAGTCTGAAGTAATAATCCTGTCTAAATGGAAAACATGGCTTGGTCATAATCCAGCTGCCTCTCTGTTCCCTGAGTGTCTTCGTTAAACAATCTACCACGGTAATGAAGTGCTAATCTGCTCAGCTCTTTACACAAAGCATCTGCATGTCTCCTAGAGACAGAACAGGTACACAGTGGAGTGCTCTTCTTTTTGTTTGCTTGTTGCATTTCAAGAGAAAAGGCACTCAAAAGCACAGGGCAGGAATAAAAGCAGCTGTAATCGCAAACCAAGGACAACTTTGACGGCCGTAGGTTTTGAATTAGAAAGTAACGGCTGTTTGACATTTGCACATGGTGTGTGCTCAGTTAAAGAAAGACCTGCTCCCTTGCCTGTGTCTACTGTAGTCATATTTTAGGCCAGTGTCAGCCTGTAAACCCTGATAGTATTGCCTACTTTTTAATAGAACATTCTATCTATCAACAGCTTTTCCAATCATGTTCCCGCAGCAACACATACATTTCATATTAGGCTGCTGTGCACCGTAATCTGTGGCATTAGCGGTCTAACTATATTAATCCATTTGCACTTTCCCCTGTTGATTAGAGCGCATGTGAAATGTGACGGTTGTTGGCTGGTATAGGGCAGCAGTTGCCTGAGGTGGCAGCGGGAGCGGGAGGTTTCATACCCAGCCACGTCCACATTCAGATCATGATTTATTACCCCCTTACCACACACACTCACAAACACACTGGCGCTTGTGCACAACCAAACCTTTAGCAACAAAGATATTGACACAGGCTAAAACACACACACACACAATGTCTGGCATTTAGGAGAACACACAAAAAACACCAGCGGCTGGAATAGGATATGACACCAACGAGTGTGCAATGCATGAATCCATATGCTCAAATGTGAGCTGTCACATTTGGGCATTTGTGTGTGCACTATAATTAATCACAATCTGAATGTGTGTATTCATGTGTGAGTGAACTTCAGTTTATGATTCAAAGTGAGATTTTATTATATTTTCCTTGCCAAGCAACCCAAACTGCCATATGTGGCTCCGCAGTATGAAAGCGCAGTACAGTATAGTCGTTGCACTTTATGACGGCAGAGCTCTGTAGCAGATTAAAATATTTTGCTGATGAGGAAAACAAACAGAAGAGAAATACAGAAGTTATTAAATTGTGACACTCCTCAAAGACGCTTGTCTCATTTTTTTACAACTTAACGTCGGAGCGCAGCGTGGGTGCATTACAGACGAGCGTGTCTGTTGGCATCGGTGTGAGTGTGTGTGTATGTGCGTGTGTGGGTGCATGTGAGTCTGTGTAAGCAGTAAGTGTTCATGAGTGCGCCAATGTCACTGTGCACACTTTAATATCCCGGCAGAAAAAGCTGATAAGAGAGCAGAGAGAACGGCGGAGAGAGATCAAAAATCCCATACAGTGGAGAGCACTAGTCCATTGCAAGTGTGGCAGAGGTCACAGTCAATTTCAAAAGGAGCAGGTCTTGTATATTAGTGTCTGGAGAGATGGGAGACCCTCCTGCTCTCTATCATAAAGGGCCCGTGCCAGAGCAGGGCCAGATGTGATCAACATGGACCTTGTGGAAATCCCTACTGAGCTTAACTGTCTTATTGAGGGGCTGCAAGAACAATAGCAGCAGAACATGCAGACCAAGGCCTGGGGTTTCTAATCATTATTTACAAACCCACAGGAATCCATTTCATAAGCTTACAATAGAAGAATTGGCTTTATCCAGACTTCAACATTACATTGAACAGGTGTAATAACATACAGTGCTATACAGCAAACATAACACTGTATTTCTCTCAGCTCGTCAAACCGACCAGATCAACCCTACGGAGATTGAAAAAGTAGCTGCAGAGTTATTTCAGAATAAACTGCACCGGTAATGTTGAGTGTAATAAAGGAATATATCTCCTGACGCATCTGTATGGCTCCTTTATGTGTTTTTAATAGTGGAGTTCTTTGGCTAAAGGTGTATAAGCTATATTAGTCTGTGGTTTCACAGACACTTGGTATAGTCTGATGAATTCACTATAGGTTTAAGTCTCTTTAGGGGATATTTTGGAAAACGATAGAAAGATGAAATAACACTAAAACCATCCTTTAACATTACTTAATAAGTGTTCTTACAAATAACATTTAGTCAAGACAGCCACATCATTTTCAACTCATGCTGATAATGACAACCCAACGGTAAGTCAGGTCTGACAATGTTAAAGTTAACGATATCTGACATCCCCTAAATTAGAAAGTTGACAGCTGTCCACTCTAGCTGGTTGAACTGATGTTAATTTCATTGACAAGACAAGCTACTTCACAGCCACAAATCACAGTAATCCATTCTGGGTTGCAGAAGTAGGAGGGCTTATTTTGGGTGGCCGTGATTCGGAAAGTAACAGACACTTTATATAAATGTATTTATTAAATGCATTCCCAAAGCTCACATAAACATCAGACTCTTCCAGTTAGACCATTATGAAAACAGTGAGCTACAATAAAAGTGTTTTACTGAAGAAAAGTCAAAGGTACGAGACAATGGAGCCTTGGCCTCTTGAGGAAGATCAATCCAGCGACCAATCAAAATGTGGCATAAGGAAATGAGATGAAAGGAGCTGGTGGGGTGAGGTGGGGTGAGGTGGGGTGGGGTGGGGTGTGGTAATGGTGTTTATTGCAGTCTGACAGATCTTTTTGTGGGCGATGCATTAGTCATGGTGCCTCATGGATTGGCTGCCAAGATTTGCTCTTGGCTCCAGCTCCAACTTATCCACCTATGTGCAGTTGTTTGCTTTGGTATTACTTTAGAATAATTACACGAGGTTGGCAGAGCATATATTTATTTAGGTTGTCTTTGTGAAGCCTTTTGGTGCATGCACTGTGATGTTCTTATGCTACTGTGAAACGTGACTGAAATATGAGTACTAATTTGCACATAAGAGCTAAATTGATTTGGTGGCATATTCACCTTCATGTTGGGGCTGTTATTTGCTGCTGGGTAACCGAAGAACTTAGGAATTTAAAAGTAGACACTGACATGTTTTCTGCTTTAACTTAAAATTATGAAGTAACTGTTGATTACACAGTGTAAGTGGCCTTTCATTAAGCCCTGCCCCTTCATGATGGTCCTCAAAGCTGTCGGAGTAAGCGTGGAGCCCACACTGTAACTAACTGCACTCCTTGAAGAAATATTATCATATTTTTGGAAAAATGAAACAGTGATTCCAGAGAGAAGCAGACAGAGGGGTCTACAGTCTGTGTTTGAAGGATATATCCAGGATGTCAAACTGACTCAGCAGCAACAACAGGTTAAAAAGACAAAGATAGTTAGAAGCTAAAGCCGAACTATAGGCTACAGATCACAGTGTAAAAGTGAACCACCACATCACTGCTGATCGCCACAGAAGATGATGAGTATAAAGGGAAACTTTGCTGATATTGAACCAGCTGTGTGGCATCACAGTGTGTGCAGATGAATGGAGTTTACACACAATGCAATGACACACAGCTGGTTGAATATCAGCAAAGTTTCCCTGCTTCCCTTCACTGGTTCCTGTACAGCAGGGTTGGCCTTTTTTTCACTGTTATGATCATTAAAAAGCAAAAGCAGCATGTGTATACATTTAGTAGGCAATGTCTCCAGCAGCTAGCTAGCTAACCCTACACTTTTCAGGGTTTGATTTTGGTTTTGGAACAGGGAAGAAACGTATATCTTTTTCCAACCTCTCCAGGTAACGAGTATCATTAATACACGACGTGCCCCAGGCACAACATTTAGCTCCAAATCCACAAAACTCGCCTGAAAATGAAGGAAATCTGAAACGATTGCATTAGAGTCAATAGAGACCCTGGTCTGAACCGGCTCAATGTTACAGTATATTTGGCCAGTCTGTACCTGGGGGCAGGACTCAGCGAAGGATTGGTTGCTATAGAATAATGATATCATCAGTGTATAGACTGGTTTCCTATAAGCTGCTACTGGGTACGGTCTCCTGGGAAAATGAAGGCTTGATTAACAGCACAAAGAACGTGCGTCAACCATTACACAACCAAATCAGGAGGAAGATAGCACTTTTGTTTGCCCTGGTAGTTTTCGGTAGGTATACCCAGAATAAAGAGTATTGGTATATGTTCTTTGCGGTTTCTTTCCCCTGTAGCAGAAATGGGGGATAGTGGAACAACTGGAGTAACTGTGGAAGACAAATTGCAGTGTGTCCTGGGTTGTTGGTTTCTTATAGAAAGTATGGCATATATACATATAAATAAATAACAGCCTCCTCAAGAGGCAGTGCATCTTTATGCAGTTATGTCAAAAGGATAAAAACAATAAAGCCTGAGAGCTTATTCCCACTGTGATCCTTAGGGAGTAGGGTGTAGTTGCTCGGCTCTGAGGAAAACAGAAAGCGAAAGAAAGCGCTAACAGAAATACTAGGTGGGGAAAAGTTGTCTGTTTCAGCTTTAAGTAGAAAAAATGTTGACGTTGGCTGGTGCCAAGCTTAGTAACCCCTTAATGACTTGGCTTGTCACTAGTGTTCTTCAGTTGGTACTCACATGCCTTACTTAGCAATCCAGTGGTTTGATAATTGACTCTTCTCTCCTTTTCTCCTCTCCTCATACCTCTTTCTTGGTTAAACCACCACCTGTCTAAATTCGGCCTTCCTCTGCAACCTCAGAGCCTTTTTTCCTCTTACACCTCACCCACAGTAAAACAGGCTCTGGAGAGTCGCCTCTGAAGCTGAGTGGCTACTTGACACTTGTGGGAGCAGGTGTTTGACATTGTGACGACCGCAAACCTAAATCCAAAGTCACCATAGCCCACAGTAGTGAGAGTGCTATCTAGTTGTCAGTCAGTGCTGTGGTGCAGGCAGGCTAGCAGTCAGTGGTAATTGATGTGAGTAGAGTTGACATCCTGGGCAGAGCGCTTCAGGTTGGTCTCCGACTGGGACCGAGCAGCCCATCATTGCCAGTTATTAAGCAGCTTGCGCTCTGCTGCACTCACTCAGAGGGGAACAGCCTGTCTCTGGGTGTTTACATATGAATGTGTGTATGTGAGGGGGTGGGACAGTGGCGTGGCTGGCATGTACAGCGAGTGTGTGGGTGTGTTAGCAGGACAGGAAGGAGCCAGAGCACCAGGCCTGAGTAGTTCCTTGAAGCAATTGAATTCAGACCAGAACACAGAGCAGTCAGCTGTGTCTAAACACCCCCCCCCCCCCTCGTTTAGGTTAATCAATAGTTTTTAACTGCTACATATCTGCTTTTTATCTTTGTGATACTTGACTGACGGTTGGCCCTGTCAAGTTGTAAGGTCACACGGTGTTTACAGAAGGAGGCTGCTTCAGACTTTATGCTTGATTGGCTCCCTCTACAGTTTGTGTCTCTGCTTTTCTGGCTGGCTTGTTGGCCAGTTGGCCCACTTGTTAGCTGACTTGATATTGTTGGCTTGCGTGCTGTACGCTGCTCTGTTAATGTCCTGATAAAGCTATCTGTGTTCTGCAATGTGCTGGGACATCTGCCCTCTGCTGAGCCTGTGTTGCTGCTGCTGTTGCTGCTACTGCACTTTAACTGCTTTTATTTTACAGCTTTTAAAACGGCTGCATTCATTCAGAGGAAAACAGTCTGCCTCTTGATGTTTGCATATTTGTTGGTGTGGGACCTGCTGTGATCATTATTGCATCAGTGTGAAACTCATTTTAGTTCTACTTTATTTTCCTTTGTGTGGTGTTTCAGGATTCACTTTATTTTCAGTTTAGTGTCGGTTTAAATTTTGAGCCATTTACCACTTATCATAGTGTATTTTTCCAAAAGGTTTTATTTTGGCAACCAACTGTATGTAATGACAGTGTCAGTTTTAGCTCAATTTGGGGGAAAAGTAGCAATACACCTCACAGGGCTCTTTCAGTTTTGTGTCAACCTTGACTCATTACATTCAATGGAAAGTACTTTATATAATCTGGTGGACATCCCTGATTCAACAAGCAATCAGCAGTGCTCCTCTCTCCTCCTTTGTTGATTACTACGACCACCACATTTTTATTGAAGAACAGTTTTACTGTTCGTTAACTGGCTGCTTTTTACACATTCATGCTAGATCTGGTAATTTTTGTTATTTTCAGCATCCCTATGTGTCGGTTTTAAATACGTTTTGAATATAGTTTGCTGTGGTTTGTCTGTCAGTAAGCATTGATACTGCTTTCTGTTGTGGTCCCACAAATTTTCCTCTGGTTTTTCCACAAGTGGCAACCTCCGGGGCAACTTTACAGCAAAAAATAATAGGGATGGGTCATGATTTTCGAATTTCGAATAGTCGTTTTATTTTTGAAAAATCGATTTTTTAATGCGACTATTACTATTTGCCGTCTAATTTCCCCCCTTTATTTGACATGCAATTCAGCTCCTAACCGCACGACGGCAGTATAGGATTGCTACAGCGTTGTGAGATGGGCTACCAGCTAGTTTGATGATCTTCTACAAACAGGAGAAATATGCAGAGACTACTACTCCGCGAGGAATGTCCGCAGTCATTCGGGCTTTCATAGTCGAGTGCACTTCCGCGTTGTAGTTTCCTTGCTTGTGCTGCCCATCCCTAAAAAATAAACATGTTAATAGCCTGGTACAAAAAAAAAAAAATCCTTATAGCTAATTTCTGCATTCATAACAACCATATGAGAGGTGTATTTCTATGTAATGCACCCATTCAAATATTATTAAGGCTTAAAGTTGTGCATAATTAAGGGTGTGGCTGCTTTGAGTAACAGGCGGGTGCTGTCTGTTGACAGATCACTACCATGGCGACAACGTTGGTTAGGTAAAATTAGCATGGCGTAACCTCAGATTCACATTCACAGACTGTAGGCGTAGTTGTAGCTGCTGCTCTTCTAGTGTGTTTTCAGTTCATGAAATTAAATTATAATGTTTTGGTCACTGTTTTGAAACATTTTTTTGCTAGCAAAAACTACCATTTGCATTAGCAGTTAACGATAAAAAAGGTATGCTACTGTGATAATGGGTTAGCTGCTAAAGAGAGTCTGTAACTGCGCAGTAGCTCATTCTTTGGCTGGCTGTGTTTTTATTTCCCACTGTCTCACACCGCCCTCATAATTCACAGCGAAGCTGAAGTGGCTCCAAACACCAGACCTGTAGCTTATTGAAGGATCCTCTATTTCTACTCTGGTAAAGGTGTTACTAACCATCTTACAACAGGCTAGCTTAGCTTAGTGTGCCTCCCAGCATGTCTTACTGGAGTAGAATGCTTTGGTTTGGGGGTTGGAGGGGCAGACAGCATGTTGTGTGTTCTATTGTGTGGGCTGCCATGTTGAGCGCAGTGGCAATGAGAACATAGTTTTAAACACAGCTTAAGCTGTATATTTTGTTTTCCAAATGGAATAGGATAGTTCAACATCTTGTTTGGTTTGTAATGCGTACTGAACAGAAAGCCTTGTACTGAGGGGTTCAATACAAATATGTGTATTGTTATTCCCTTACCTTGAGGGAACTTTTCCAATGCAGCACAAATGCTGACCTGGAATCAATGATGAACTGATAAGATCTCATGATCAATGGTCAAGGTCATTGTGACCTTGCATCTGTCTCACTCTTGTTAACGTGTTATCTCAATAACACATTGAGGGACTTTGACTTTATTCAAACTTTTTATTCTTTTTTTATTCAAACTTTTCAAACAAAATTGTCCACTTAAAGTCACGAATGAATTCATTACAATTTGGTGGTCAAAGGTTACTGTGACCCCGTCTGGTGCATTCTTGTGAACGCAATATCTCAAAAACAACTTGAAGGAATTTCTTCAGATGTGGCACAAATGTCTACTTTGACTTAGCAATTAACTGATTAGACTTTGGTGGTCAAAGGTCACTGTGACCTTATGTCTGTCTTAGTCTTGTGAAGGCAATATGTCAAGAAGGCCTTGAGGGAGTTTCCTCAATTTTGGCACAAACATCCACTTGGACTTAGGAAGGAAATGAATTGAATTTGGTGGTCGAAACTAAGAGGTGAAGGTCACTGTGACTTCACAAAACATGTTTTTGGTTATAACATAGGAATTCATACACCAATTATGACAAAATTTCACACAAATGTTGAACAGGATATAATAATAAAGTGATGCCATTTTATATTTTATATACTTCACTGTGACGTCATGATGTTGATGTCAAATACTGAATTGGTGACACTAATCTTGGGTGCCCACCTGAAAACTGTGCGGTTTGTGTAGATCTTCTGTGCTGCTAAGGGGAAGATGTGTGTGAAGCATCCATGTTCTCACAGACATGGATGTTAATTATAAGTGCAACTTGATTGGTTCCCAGAGGCACATTAATTACAAGAGACATTTAATTTAAAAAAGAAACCAAAGAAGAAAGTTAAGTACTGTGTAACTAGTTCTCCTTTTTCCCAAACTTTTTTCTCACACTTCGGTGAGAGTGTTGCCCGTCCCTGTCTGAATGCTACGCAGTCTCTTTATTGAAATAGAGTTCAGAAGTGTCTCTCCAAAGCAACACGTCTCTGTGTGTGAACACTGCCATAAATAGCAGGAGTTATCACAAGTGCTGCAAAGAATTTCCCTTTTTTGTGTGAAACAGTTTATTACAGTAAAAGCCATAGCTCCAGTTCAAAACTGCCAAAAATGAGACAGTTGTTAGATGTTAAGTTAGTTGTAGTGTCTTTTGCACAGATAAGCTCTGAATGAGGGTCCACTGATGCATACAAAACTGCTTTTTGACTGCTTTAGGCAGCTTTACAGAAATTACATTCTGATAAAAAAACTATGTATTAGTATGAGGAGAATAAATAACAAAGCACTTTGGAAGAAATAATGTATTGGGCATGTAGTTTAAAGTTTTAGTTTTGCCTCTGCAGTATTGATTTACATAGGAAGCGGCATGGTATAAAGTTGAATCATTTTATCCAGTTTATATCCGTTCTTTTATTTGTTTTCCTTTCAGGCCTGCAACACCACACTGAACCACACTGAGCTGTCCATGGTCCTGAAACTTCAGCCTCTCTCCCACTGTCATTGCTCAATAACAAGGGCTTCCCTGTGTTGCTCCCCACGCCCACGACAGATCGCAATCCTAACCTTATGAATATTAACACAGGCTCTGCCATACAGTAGGGAAGCCCAGGAATCCTTCATGAATATTGATGAAGGGTCCCTCATGAGCCTCTCAAATCTCCACATCGCTTTGGTGCCCTATATTTAAAACTCCCTCCTGTGTCAGTGGGCTACATGAACCTATAGCGAGGGGCTCGTATTCATGAGGTTTATAACAGCAGGTGGGAAAAGCCACTTAATGCATGCTGACTCTGTACAGTGGATTAGCTGGTTTTAATATTCAGGTCCAGTATTGGCCCGAGTTTGCCCTTTGAACTGTCCAAGGCACTGAAATGCGGGCCCAAGCTTGTCTACCAGGGGAATGGCGAGCACCCCCTGATGAATATTGCGATGGTCTTTCCCATTGTAAATCACCGCACACTCAGTGAATATTAATGCTGGCATCTCCATTAGCTTGAGGAAATATTCATGGCTTTTCCAGTGCTCTGAGGCACCCCAAAGAGTCAGTGAGTAATATGATCTGCTGCTAACACCTGTCCACATGGCTCCCCTATTTATGTGCTGAGATTAGCCCTGTGTTGTGTAGCCTAAATCTACATCAAATAAGCTGGGGAATATGCCATCAGTTTTGCAGTGGTTGAAGTAGTATAGACCAAAAATAGCACTTGGAATGAGCATGTACGCACACATGCACATGTACACAAACAGTGCATCTGGTGCTGACAGATCCAGTGGCTCATCTAGGCCTGGTGGAGTGTGAAGAGCCACCTCTCTGTCTCAGAGAGACGCAGGCTGCTGTGGTCTGGGTCTTGGCTGTGGAACCCAGACGCTGCTCCAAATCCTGTCAGTCAGCCTCTGCTGTCCTCCATGGTTGAGAGAGGCAGGACAGCAGAGCAGATTTCTCTATGTTTTTCTACACTGGTGAAGGCAGCGCCTGCCAACACACATCAGCACAGCCGCACCTGAAGGCAGTTGACTCCCTTTTCATTACTACGAGCCGAACAGCTTTTTTTTTTTTTTTGGGGGGGGGGGGGGGATATGTTTTTGTGTGTGCGTGTGTTTGCACATTGGAGAACAGGCTGTTATCAGAGGACACANTTTTCATTACTACGAGCCGAACAGCTTTTTTTTTTTTTTTGGGGGGGGGGGGGGGGATATGTTTTTGTGTGTGCGTGTGTTTGCACATTGGAGAACAGGCTGTTATCAGAGGACACAAATTCAGATAGATGATCTATGGTTTGGCAAAAAAAAAAAAAGTTTTATAAACCAGAAAGATGCTGTTAGAGTGGCTTATATTCTGACAATATGCAGGGGTGTAATCAAGCTATCAGTCAGCTTGAAAGGCAGTAAGCCTATATGTTATATTTTAAATCACTATATTTAAAACAGAATGATGAAAACAGGAAGTAGACATAATGGCTGCTTTTAATTTCACTGAGAGATGATGAATATTATTTGACAGTTTGTCTTATTTTTAATTCAATTCAAATTCTTTTGTCACCATAATGTTCTCATGAGATGATAAGGATTCAGCACATGAAACATAATGAAGGATGATTGTTTCTTTATTAGCTTGCATGCCACTAGCCGGTCTACCACTTATTTTTTGTACACAAACAGCCAGGGTTTCTCCTCATGCCTAATTATTTTGCTTCTCCACAGGAGGTATGGAGAAAACATTCCCGTCTGTTTCTGCCAGTCGATACCTTTCGTTTTGTCACTCGTTCTGTCTGTGTGACTCTCCTGTCTCTCCATCTCTCTCCCACACTTTTCTCCTTTACTGCTGCGAGTAGCCCAGCACTCTAAGTAAATCAACTTTCCTGTCAGAGTTTAGATAAATATAAAAACTACACGGCGACCCAACAAAAGGAGAGACTCCTTGTAATGGTACCTCCGTGCTCTTTCTTTCTCGCTCTCATTCTTACTCCCTCTCTATCGCTTCTCTCCTCACTGTCCTTTCGATCCATAATTGGAAATTTCCTCTGCTTAGCGCTGTCGGAGTGAGGGACAATGCGGCATCCATGTTCTGTGGAGCATGGTCGAGGGAAATAGAGCATTGTCTCATGTAGGCGAGGCAAGCATGGTCTGGGGACTTATCTAAATTGAATATCTGTCCTGTTTTTTAGGCTTATAATGAGAGTGACACAGTGAGCACGGGGGTCTTTCGCACCACTGACAGCCCTCCTCTCTTTGAAAAGTTGACAGATAACATGGAATAGGATACATGAAAGCACATGCTCTGTGGGAATACTACCACCCAACAGCGTATTATTACAGAAAACAATGTTCTCACCCAATTACAGGAGAAGAATTTCTGCTCAGGCTACTTTATTGAGAGCTTTTTGTATAATAGGGTTTGCCAATCCAGGTAGATATAGGAGCCTTCAAAATAATACATCCATCTTGTATCGGTGACCTTTTGTGTAAGTGCTGAAATTCTGTTGGACAATCCTGACATTGCTTTTATGACAGAACTGCATACTTGTACCATTTTGCTGTTATTCAGTACAGGCTTTCTTTCCTCTGCACCAAAAATAGAAAACCATTTGAGGTTTTTTTCCAATTGTAATTTAATGTCTTCCCCAGTAATGGCTTGTTGTTAGCTGTAGTGTTTTCTATTGGCCGTGCATCTCTCTTAGTTCCCATACCTCACCAAAGACACAATGACACTGCAGTACTAATAGCACTTTTTCTTGATCTTGTTTTGGCTGGCTGCTTTATCCTCCAGCCGGTAAGATAGCACAGCTAAGATCGTTATTAAATTGGCTCGTTCCTTTAACCTTGGCTTCTGATAATGTCGTCTTTTAGAGGAAATTAAAGTTGGTTGTGAAAGCAATTGAGATATGAGAAGAATGGCCCCGGCTAGCAGGTAGAGCTGTTACTGTATCAGCCTCTTTTTTTTTTCTGTCACAGTGATAAAACACATTGTGGTCATTTGTTTTCTTTGTCCATATCATATCACGGCATCACCCAGGATAAATAAAGTTTCTTATGAAATATTATTCCATCTCAAAGTATGCCTCACGGGCAGGCTTACTGCCCTCCCGTTCTTCGGAAGGGGGAAAGGGGACGTTTGAGCTGCAATGAAAATATCGATGTAAAGAAAACATGTCAGTCCAGAACAAGAGCCTGTGTATAATGAGCAGGCAGATGGTCTTAAGGAGAATACTAAGCAATGGTGATGACAGACAGGCTGACAGGCTGGCACAGACCCTGCCACTCAGGAGACCAGGGGAGAGGCCAGGGCAGTTTCTATCACTGTCAGTGCCCCATCTCTCTCTTTCTCTCTGTGTCTTCGTCTCTCTCATGTTTGTCTCTTCCTCTTTCACATCTTTCCCTCACACTACATCCTCTCTTGTTGTTTTGTTTCAAGAACTTGAAGGATTCCCTTTATAAAACGCTGTAAACAGAATCTGATATCTGATGTGGTTGAGATACCTCGCACAGGTTCCATCCGAATTTCACCCCATATTAAATAAAAACGATTAGTGCTGCATGGCACCCGCACGCATCTTTCCTCTGTGAGATTAAACATTCAGGAGGTTGTTTTCATTTATTTCCCTCCTCGCTGCCACTCTGTTCATCTTTCTCCTCAACAAAATGAGAACTAGTGGAAGATAAATGCACAAAGTGCGTTCACATGACTTCTTGCTAATGAGGTTGCTAATTAACACTAGCTGGAGTAAAGAAGGTGAGAAGCTCCGGCTAGGAATAGATGTGCGAGGTCTTGCAAGTTTCTCTTTCTCTTCTGCAGTGCAACAGTAAACTCTCATGTGCAACCGTGCTGTGGATATTATCTGTTTCTACTTTGTCCAGATGGTGGAAGCTGAAATGGTTGAATGTTTGAGGAACAACTTGGAAAAAAAGATGTTGTACAGCTACAAGCAAAACCCAGAGTCGAACCAAAATAAAGGCAACCCAGCTCCTTGTTCTGCTGCAGTTTTTTGCTGCCCAAGGTCGTCTATCTGTGTGTCAGTCTGGTGGCAGGAGAATAGGAGACCGCCAGCCCTTATATCTCTGATGGTAGACTAATATGATGGAGCAGAGCCATGCAGAGTGAAGCAGAGCAGAGCTATATTTAGGATACTTTGGTTCCGGTGACCATGGTTCTTAGATCCACTACAGCCCCTCGGAGCATTCACTTTTGTTCAGCCTCCGGAGGTACAAGAGCTCACTGTTACCCTTCAGGGAGGTATTAAACTGATGGATACTGCATTTCAATGAGAAACAGGCACTCTTATTCCTACATTTATTGGATGAAACACAGCAACAGAGCAGCAAGATTCTGTGTATCCCCTTTTGTTCTGGTGGCCTGGCCATGCTTATTTTGTTTTTCTGTCTGTCATTAATTATATATTTTCTGTTTACTCCAGAGCCCTGTTGAATAATTCTACCCGTTTAACCTTTTTTTTATTCACTCCCGCCCCTTTTGCTTGAAGAGGTGAATTTCCTATTGCATGGATGTTTTTATGTATAGAATTTTCAATGTGCGGTCTGAGGTCTTTTTGACATTAGGTGATAATGTCTGGCAGGAGAATATATGCAACTACGCGTTTATAAATGCGTGTCTTCTATAGGTTTCGTCCTTCCTCCTGAGTTCGTGTCTGCCAAGCAGCCCTCTGTGAAGGTCATCAGTGGAATTGGAAAGTGCACTTTGCAGAGTCAAACAGATGCAGGGTACAGATAGCACATTGTTTATCTAATCTTGTATCAGCGCTGTAACGAAGTACAAACAAAGTCCTCTCACAATCAGATGAGAGCTCAGATGCTTTTTACACTGTCAAGGACTTGATATATCTGCCCTGGAAGTTGTTTATGGAGTTGGATTTTGGCAATTGCAGCCAGTGCTCACAGGGGTAGCTTCCAGTCTAGGAAGTAACTTTCGACATAGCTACAGACAGAACTTAAAACACATTTTCTCCTTCAAATATAGAGGCTCTCCCTTACTCCTCTCCTCTCCTCTCCTCTCCTCTCCTCTCCTCTCCTCTCCTCTCCTCTTGATTTCCCCCCCTTGTTAAGCAAATGAGTGCTCCAGAAATTGACTGCGATTTCCACTGCTTGCCGAGGCCCCTGAGTGATTGTGTGCTAGGCCTGAACTGGAGCCGAGGCCCAGGCGCTCTGCAGGCTGAATAATGATGGCAGCACATTGACTGAGGTCTTAAATTAAGGGTACTTATCTTAATTGAACATCTGAAATAATGTTTTATTTACAACAAAGGGAAGGTGCTGGAGAAATGAAGCGGTCTGCTCTGCACGAGTGCTGACTGCCTCTCTCACTCTCTGCTGCGCTGCGGTTGGTTAGGCTCCAGTTGCTGCAGTATACATTTCTGGTGTGAAGGTCATTATATCATTATGACTGTGGTTCAGAGGTCATGCCTTCTCATTACCCGCCATTGGTTGGGCGAAACCCATCTTGTTTGCTTTCATTCGTTGTTTCTGACATATTTTCAGTACACAAATTTTATGCTTATTATTTGAATACACTTTTTATTCAGGGTTACAATCTGTAAGTGGAATACTTATTTCCATCATTTTTTTTTTTTGCTGTTTTTGCTGAAAACAATCAGCCCAGATGCCAAAAGAAAATGTTAGCATCATACATTTCTGCAAACCACAGATGCGTTACATTTGCATATCTCTTAAGTGATGTAGTATATGAGCGGACCTTATCAAAGGTAGGTGGAGTTAAGCTGTATAACATAATGGATGTAGTTATCATGACATCACCCATTGGTTTGAGGACTGCCGTTTTGAAGCTTTGAGTTCAGCCGTCGCCATCTTGGTTTTTTGAACCAGAACACCTTCGGAGACAGCCTGTCAGCCCTTAAGTATGTGTAACTTTGTGCTTTAATAAAATTCAGATGGATGAATCATAAAAAAATTCCCCTACAGTTTTAATGAATGTTGAAATTAGCTTGAGAGACTGAAACCATTTTTGTACCAGGCTGCAAACGTTTACTTCTGCTGTAAAGTTGGGCATTTTGATATGGGTTTATGAGGATCTATTCTGTTTTGCCAGCCTCAAGTGGCCATTTGAAGAAGTGCAGTTTTTGGCACCTCCACATTGGCTTTACTTTTCAGTGTCGGACGTTGCCACTTGTTACCTAGGTGAGGCGCCTGCCGAGCTGCAGACCTGTGCAGACCACTTTTCGAGGTCAACAAACAACAAAACTGATTGTTGATGGAGTTGATGGAGTTGATGGTGGATGGCCATAGGCTGTATAAAATAATGGACGTAGCTATCATGACATCACCCATTGGTTGGTGGACTGCCGTTTTGGAGCCTTGAATTTGGCATTTTGGACATTGCCATCTTGTTTTTTTGGAGCCAGAAGTAACCATATTTGGACTAGAGGTTGGAGCTTAGAATGAGCGAGGGATGGGTCTGACTGACAGACTGTAGCGACTCCTCTGAGACAGCCTGTCAGTCCTTAGTGTAACTTTGCGCTTTAATAAAATTCAGATGGATGAATTATAAAAAAAATTCCCCATACAGTTTTACATGAATGTTGGTATTAGCCAGAGAGACCAAAACCTTTTTTCGCACCAGACTATAAATGTTTACTTCTGCTGTAAAGTTGGGCATTTTAAAGCTGCAGTAGGTAGAAAGCCTGAAAACAGTTGATTTTTGAGTCTCATCTGAGTTAGGTTTCGTTCGTCTCCGCCCTGAGCCCCTCCTACCAGACGAGCATGCGAGTATTTTATCCTACTTGGTCCTATTTCTCCCTCTCACCGCGCAGCAGCCCTCCCCATCCCTCCCTCGCGGCCCCGCACATACTCCCGAGCCTCGCTCTCCCTCATCGCGCAGCAGCCTGCCTCATCCCTCCCTCGCGGACCTGCACATACTCCCGAGGCTCGGCTCTCGCTCTCCGCGGAGAGCCCTCGGCTCTGCTCCCACGGCCGACCCTCGCACCCTCTGGCCGGGCCCAGCCCCACCTTACCCTTCCCCTCCCTCCAGAGCTCCGGGGAACCGAGTTCTGTCTTCCTTTCTTGGGGTTGTTTAGCCATGTAGGCAGTTGTAGCCAATGCTGGAATAGCTATTTTACTTGGTGCACTGTTCGCCATTGCCGCTTGCTCTCCCCTTCTGCCGGCGGCACGGGAACGCGCATATCCAGTAGAACAGCCAATAGGAACGCAGTGGTCTGAGCTGACCTTTGATTGGTTGATGCACATCGGCACGATACTGATTCTTTAGAAGCTGAACACAGAGCCATGGTGAGGTGCAGAAACCTATTTGTCTCAGACCACTTGATTTACATTATGCTTAGAGGATATTATACATTTTTTACTCAATTATACCAAAACAATGTTGCCTACTGGAGTTTTAACATGAGGGTCTATGAGGATTTACTCTGTTTTGGAGCCAGCCTCAAGTGGCCATTCGATGAACTGCAGTATTTGGCACCTCCACATTAGCTTTTGTTTTTTTCTGCCTCGCCACATGTTTCCTAGGCCAGACGCCTGCCAAGCTGCGGACCACTGTGGACAACTTTTCAAGACCAACAAACAACAAAACCAGCTGGTTTTTAGTGAGTCATCTGAGCATTTTCAGGGGCTTTTTATCACCAAATGTGAGTTTTTTGTAGCACCACATTGCTGTTTCTCTACTGCAGAGAGTGCAACAAAAAGAGGTTGTTTTTTGGTTTACTGAGACATTGCTGCTTTCCATTGGGAATTGTGCCACCAAAACCGGGTATTTTAAGCCAAACAAGTGATTTTTTTTTAGCCTAAACCTAACCACGCATTAACCGCAGCATTTAAGAAATATAAAGTCTCAATGTTTTTCAAAATCTCCAACATGTTAAGTATTTGTGTTTTGCAGGAATGTAAAATGCCAACATGTATTCTGGCAACTGGGTTGAAACAAAATATAGATTCTCAGAGCACCAGAGCAGTGGTAGCTTTTTGCCAAAATGTTTGTGTTTTGCATATGAATTGGCCTTTGGTTAGATATTCCTTTTTCTACCCATAAATGTGTCTGAGGTGGCTTTTAAATTAATAACTTGGATTGTGTTTGGCAGGCCTGCGGTAATATGGCAGTGCAATGCGTGATAAACTCAGACCACCACAGTGGGAGTTCATAAGGATAAGTGTGTGTGTGTGTGTGTGTGTGTGTGTGTGTGTGTGTGTGTTTGCACTAGCTAAAGACAGTCACAAAGTACAGTAGCTCTCAGGAACTTGATTGTAACGATGAGGTTTTTCCCACAGCATTAATCAGTCGTATTGTTGAAGCAATTGTCGTGATTGGCTCCCCATCAGAGTGATTATGCAAATTCCAGCCAACCAAATGTCACGTCCAGCCTCCAGGCACACCTTTCCTGCTCCCCCGAAGGCAACGAGGCTGCCGTGATTGAGATAGCTGATATTTGACTGAACACCAGCATACATTCTTCTGATCACTTCGGTGATTACATGAAATTACTAGTTCTGAGGAAGAATGGCTGAAGATAGCATTTAGCCAGCAGGAGTGAAAAAGAGGCAGGCTGGGAGAATTGATTGAGATTTTCAGCAATTACGCTTCATTCTTTGTGCAAAACATAGACCATATTGGATTCTGCTATCGTGTCTCTCTCTAGGTATGGTGGTGCATTTGAACGAGACTATTGATAACTTATGTAATAGCAATTTTATGGTGACATTAATGGTGTGTATGAAATGATATGGGAGCCTATTTAAACTTTAACTCTGACCATATGAGATTCTTTGTGAGAGCCAGAATTGAGTGCAAGAAAGAGTGCTACGTGGCAGCACAGGGCACTATTAAAAAGATCCAAAGAGGTGCTGTGGTGCATGTGGTGGGGAAGGTGGTGGTGGTGGGGGGTGACCATTACCACCTACGTCTTTCACAAGGACAAATACATCTCCTGAAAGTGCCAACCGAACAATTTTAGTGTCGATTCTGGAGGAAAGTTAACTTTTTATAGTTTGTGTGGGTATCTGCGGGTTTATACAATATATCAAATGTCTTCTGTGTGTGTTTGTGTGTGTTTTAATTTATGTTTATGTTCATAGCATATTCACTATGAATACCAATTTTGTGGATGTAATTTGTGCATATTAGTGTGCTTGAATGTGTGTGTGTGTGTGTGAGGGAGTGTTTGTGTGAGTGTATGGCTCCTCTCCAGTCATGTGTGCCATCTGCTACCTCTGCAGGTGACGCCACCCAGGGCTGATGTTGTTGATGCATCATCACACCCTGCTCCATCACCTGTCCCACGCTATTACCACACAACACACTGACTAATGAACCTATTGGAAACACCTTCTTTTGTGAGTCCCTCTGTGTGTGTGTGTGTGTGTGTGTGTGTAAATGTCCAAGTATATTTGGAGTAGGCAGTATATCTGAAGGGCTCATTCATCATTACATTGTCAATATTTATTGTTCTTACCAACCACAGGTCACGACCTCTAAATGTCATAAGTGCTGCTTTATCGGTGCAGTTCCTCTCTCCATTGTCTGTCTTTGTCTACATCAAACAGAACAATTAGAAGTGCTTCTAGCCAATGTTCTCTTTTATCTGCAGAACTATGTGAAGGCTAATCCTCCACAGGGAGCGATCATATATAATGGATGGCTTCCCCGTCGCTACCATTTAGCCTTGAGAGACCAAGTTCCACATCTGACTTGAAGATCAATGGTGGACTCTGTCTGTGTGCTGTCAGTCAAAACGGTGGCCTTCCTGGCCTGGCTGTGCCCTATGTAGCGACTAGCTGCCTATCTGACCACTTGGCCATTAGGGGGTTGTTATGAAGAGAGGAGTGACACCACCCAAAGACCCTTGAATACAACCTCCTCGTGTCTTTCCTCATACTCTAAATCTCTTTTACCTTCCGTTCCCCAAATTAAGTTCTCCACCCCGTCCTCCTCTCCTTTCCTCTCCTCTCCTTATATTGAGATTATCCCCTCACACATTCAGACAGCTCAGACAAAGCCTTGCTCAAGGGCACCTTGACAGCAGTTGTTAGAGGAGAGAACAGTGTTTTTTTTTTTCATTCCCTCCCTGAGCCAGCTTTTCCCAGCCAGTCGCAGTGTTTGAACCGGTGACCTCCCAGTATCACGTCCTTAGCCGTGTATGCGCATGTCATTAAAAGCAATTCTGAAAAACTCCGAGGGCCAGTTTTGGCTTCAGTAAGATTTAAATTCCAACCTCGGGGCCATTCAGCAGACACTCTGTGCTCCAGAGTGCTTAACACCAGGAAGTTAGTTCCAAACCACTTCTCCTAATTAACCTCAAATAAGTCCAGTGTTAATGTTGCAGAGATGCACACTTTTTGTGGTTGTGCGAGCAAAGGAGTTGGTTTGTGTGTGTGTGGTGCACGTGTGAGTGGAGAAAACCAAAAAAAGCTTCAGTCAGGCTGTAATGCAGCAGCTTTTTCTCCTTTTCTTTCTCTTTCCTTCACCACCAGCTCCATCCATCCCAATCCCCCCTCCCACCATTTACCTCCCTCACTGACACAGATGAGGATCTTTGGCTGTTTGTTTGACTCCAGATGAATATTACTTCAATCTTTTGTCAGCCCAGGCTATAACTGCGCCTCTTTAGCCTGTCTCAACTAACGAACACGCAGATACAAGCAGTACACACATACATGCACTCACTATCTCTCTGTCTTTCTCTTGCATACACGTTAGCTGCAGTATTCCAGTATTCACAGTTTTCTCCTTTTTGCCTTCATATTGTAGTTAAAACAAAGAGAGAAAGATCTGTCAAAAGTCAAAAAATCCACTTAAGCATTCCTTTATTTGTTTTATACTTTTTATATGTGATATAGATATTTAGATCTTAGTTCTTATTAGTTCAGTTTCGTCCTAAGTTTTATCTACGTGGATACTTTGCTGATTTTAATAATAATGCTAATAATAATAACAAACTTAATTCATATAAAAAATATGTAGTTGTTAAACTATAAATCCTAAAATCAAGTAAGACTTTAAGAGATGCAGCACCGTGAGGCGCAAATAGAAAGTAAAAGTGTAAAAAGAAAGAGTTTCAGACCTGTATCAGGAAAGTCAGAGCTAGTTAAAGGCTAAAGTGAACAGATACTTTCTTTTGAAAATATTTAGCGAGCTAGCTTCCCTGATATCTACAGGTAGTGTGTTCCATAGCTTTGGGGCGTACCTGACAAAGGCTGCATCCCTGATCTTGCTTGGGCTGTTGCTGGGAACCTCCAATAAACCAGCAGCAGATGATCTCACACAAGGAGGAAGTACATATTTTAGTCCAGCTTTATGTCATAACAGTGTGGGTAGTATGTTAAAATGAACTTCCCTTCATCTTACCACCGAGCTGCCTGTCCTACTGTCTCAGGTCCCCTTTATACGACAACGATTTCAACTGAAAATGGTAAACTTTAGTTGCGTTTTGGCTAGACTCACAAGTCAGTCTTTAGACGCTTTGCTTAACTAAAGACTGATGACTTTCTCCCTGATTTTGTGTTTAGATGGGCGGATACAATTTCAGAGTTTAAAAAAAACTCCCTACGTTGCAGAACCAATAGTAAATCTGCAGGGCGGTCCTTCGGTGGCTCACTGAACTGTTGTGCTTGTAAACATATACACATATATATATACACACATATATATATATATACACATATATATATATATACATATATATATATATCTCACATTTTTCACATCACTGTATCACCGTTTAGACGAATCCGATGTTTATAAAGTCTATAAACACAGTGATCGAACAAACATCACTATTTCTTAGCCGTTAGCGGTGTCTGTAATAGGTAATAACTCATTAAACGGTCCGTGAAAAAAATATCTTTTCCAGCCGATATCTTAGTTACAACATGATTGAGCTAGCAAAGCAGTTTTGTGTTGCTGTGTGTGGTATTTGTTCAGTTTTGGGAAATCACGATGTCTAGAAAGCATCAGTGGCTGCAGCTGACAGGGACAGCTAACAGCAGCAGCAAAGCTAACATCAGGACGTCATCTGTTAAAAGCCTCCTGTTGTCGGATACGACATGAAACTACTCCAGTTAGCTCAATCATGTTGTAACTAAGACATCCGCTGGAAAAAGTATTTTATTCATGGATGAGCACACGTTTGATAAAACGGAGTTTAATCTCTCGGCATCCATTTTCAAGCTCTCTGTGTTTGTTTCCTTGCGGACGAGAAAAGGGGGAATGCGCATTTCCGAGAAGGCGTGTCCTAAAATGCAAGAGGCGTTGCTTTGTTGCCGGCCGTTTTCGCCGGTGTGTTAAACACACTTTAGAAAGGAGTGTCCCCAGACTATCAGAAGGCGGAGATCTCTGATTGTCTGGTGGCGAGACTACGTTTTGGCCAATCGTTTACACGACAGCGGCGTTTTGAGTGCCTGAAAACGCAACGTTTTGAAAAACAGCGGCGCGTCTCCGTTGTCATGTAAACTTGCAATATGCCGTTCCTCTGAAAACGGAGACTTTTCGCACATGCGCATTATGGTTCCAGTCACTAGGCATACGCAAGAAAGTCGACCGTCACAACAACAATGCCGAGCTCTGTTTGTGCTGCTCACCCTGTTGATTTGATGTGAAGTGTAGATCTGTTACTGTAGCAACTCCACCTTGTTGTCCATCCAGACAAAGTTATCTGTGCATGCTTTTGCCATTGTGTCTTGTTTGTTTTGGTTTGTAATCACCGCGTTGTAGAGGAAGGCGCTTCAGCGCAGGCGCATGGCGTAATGCCGTGGTGTTGCTTTGCAAATTTACACTGCCACCCATTGGCCTGGCGTGCATACTACAGCGTTTCCAGTAGATTTTGCGGCTCCGTGTGAACGGGGATCGTTTCAATAACGTCGTCATATAAGCGCAGAAGTTTTTTAAAACGCAAAGGACAGACTTTTACGTTTTTAGAGAAACTGTTGTCGTCTAAACAGGGCCTCAAACTCAGATCAAATTGTAAAACTTGGCAGGACTGATCAAACATGAACCAAGATTCAGTTACTGTTTTGCCTTTCTCTTGCCTAAAATGTTTTCAGAAACATATTTTACTTACTGTAAGTTGTAATTGTTTGTCACTAGCTGGCAGCCATATTGTTTCCTGTGAATAAATGGAAAAGCTTGCAGTATGTCACCCACCAGCGTTTATTGGTTCGGTGCTGTGCAGTGCATTTTGGTAGTTGTGGGTTGTTGTTTTTTACTTCTGTAGCAAAAGCAAATGCCACACCCCCTTTTTCTCCGTTTTCTCTGCCCATTATATATCAGCAATTTCAAAAGTATTTATGTCTTTCTGCTGCACAGACGGACAAGTTTTATGAGAGAACTATCTCTCCAGCAGTGAAATACTTCTTTAATGTCTAATGCAGTACCAGAAGTGCCAGCCGCATTTTTGTTTTTCTGTGACTAAAAGGTATGATAATTCACTTAGGAGCAATTTACAGGAGCTGTTTCTGTCTTTCTGTTCTTTTTTTTTTTTTTTTTAACCTTGAACCGTCAACCACATGATTAATTAGGAAAAAGTTTACCAAAGTGAGTAAAGCAGAATTTTTTTATTTTATTTTACTATTTAACAGGTAAAAATATTATCGTAGTGTATGGTGTTATCTGGCAGCAGGAAACACCTTTTAGATTTGTGGGTGCATAATGCTAAGGAAACACTTTCGTATTCCAATATAAAGTTTTGTGATATTGTATTCGTCTCAAAAACACTATCAGTATTTTTATTAATAGTTTACATGCAAAGATTGTGGCAGTGGTTCATTTCATACTGTGTTTGAACTCCTGACTGCTAGATCAAGTGTTATAATCATCAGTCACTTGATAACAGAGACAGAGTCACCTTGCTTGCAGTATTAATATATATTGCAACATATTGAATCACAACCCCTGTATTGTGATGCATATTGTATCACCAGATTCTTGCCAATACACAGCCCTAGTTGTTACTATAACTTCACAATATAAATCTATTGTGTTGTCCTTATTATTTATGCTTAGTGATATAAGTACTTTCTAAAATACCACTAAATATTGTTTGCGTCACATTAAAAGCCAGGCTGAAAATATTGTACCTGTTGTAAAGGCTCCAGTGTGTCATCAATAGCCTTTCAGTACACTCTGTGCTCTGCTCGTGCCTCAGTCCTGAGGCAGCTGCTTCTTGATCTTGGCTTACAGTACTCTTTTAATATCTTGAAATCTAATTGTTTGTGTAGTCCCGAGCACAATGGGCTGATTGAGTGAACTCACAACCCGGAGCTAGTCACAAACAACTACAGTAACAATAAAAATATCAAGAACAAGGTAGAGGGTACAAAGGTACAGATAAAGGACAAACAGTGTTGTTTTCCTCCCTGTTGATTTATTTGTTTTCCATTCCATCCGTCTACCCGCTGCGTTCCCAGCCGCTTTACATAATGTTGATTTCTACGGTCCAAATACACTGCTATGATGAATTTCTCAGGGCTTTTATTTGCCTTTGATAGATAGCATACAACAGAGAAGCAAACGTTTTTTGTTTTATTTTCCACATTTTTCAGTGTTTTTCCCTTTTTCCTCCTTTTTCCTGCTCTTTTAATTCAGTAGGCTGCTACTGTACCTTATGGTCATTCAGCCGACTTTATACCTGCGTGTGCTGCCTTCAGCACTTCCCAGCCCAGGACATAGCTGCCAGCCTTAGTGCTGGACCACTGCCTCACATCATCAGGACTTCCTACACCCCCTATAATGTTAATTATCTTATCGAGCAGAGAAATCTCCCAATGATTAATGTAAGATATGTGCTTTACTAAGGGTGGAGGGTGAGGAGTGGAGGGAGGGATGGAGAAGTGGGAGGAAGGATATAATTATTACTGATAAGTATCGATCCCCCATCTCTGCCCCTCTGTTTGCCCTCCTCGCCCTCCCCGCCCTTCCCTGACTATTGAGTTACGGGTCTGCAGTGCCTAAGTAATTTGTAATGGGCATTCACTGTGGCAGTGCAGAAATCCTATTTTGTGATGGCGAGCTAATGTGATCAGGAGCATTTTAAGCTGTTTTTTTTGGTGCTCTGAAATTACATCTGTTCCTCAGAGGGCTCTCTCTCTCTCTCTCTCTTTGTCTCCCTCACTTTCTCTCCCCCCCTCTCTCTCTCAGTGATCTGATTAGATAGGCAAACTGCGCCGGCTGTTTGGGCTTCCTTCCTGTATGACACCCACCCACACACATGCACACACAAACGCACCAACCTTGATATGGCCATCTTATCCCGAATGTTCTGTGACCCATCTGCCATCTCCGCCCTTCTTTCCATCTCTCTGTTTCTCCATCTTTCAGCCCATCTCAGTCTCACTGAGTCGCGGTCGGAGAAATTAGCAGACGCGGTCAAACTGCACATCTCCACCATCCCGCAGCAACAAGAACAGGCTGCCCGGCCAAGACAAAGTAAACCTTAAAGAACAGAGATTATCCTCTTTGCAGTGGCACGTTGATGTAATGGAGTGTAAAGCTCTTTGGGCTGGCATAAATGTGCCTAAATTCATATTCTGCATCACAGTATGTAGTAATAGACCTTTATCAAACTCATAAACATGATTGCCTTGCAGTGATCACTGACTTGTGAGGTCAGGCCCAACTTGAATTTGTTTGTAACATTGAGAATCAAATGATGCCTCAAATGTCACCTGAAAACTACAAGTTTGGAAAAGAAAAACATTTTGGGGTGTGGAGTCAGAAAAAAGTGAGCTTACCAGACCTCTGTAGCTGCTGCTAGCGTAACACACCTGAATCTCTGTCCAAATTGTTGGTTGAGTTGCATTGTGGATAATGTAGGTACCAGGCTTGACAAGAAAGACAATTGCGTGGATTTTTCAGGCAATTAAACTGTTGACTGAGCCTGACACTGCTACAGGAGTATAGTGCTAAACTGGTGGAGTATTCTTTTAAGACCCTGTCGCAGACAAACTAGCTACTGTTTTGGCTGTGTGTTGCAGTTTTTAATTAGAATACAAATAGTTAAAGTCCATGTAAAGCAAATTCTGCTATTTTCTTCTAAACATATTAAATAGGTCATAAAAGTATTCCTCAAAATGTGTAAAATAGCCTTTCAACCATTTACAATTGAATTGTGGAGCTAGGCTTCACAAACTGTGTTTCTAGGTTTCTGTGTTCTGGATTTAGTGGGCGGGCCTTAAATCATAGCCGCGTTACGTAACGGAGCTATCCCTGCTACAAACACGCCCCCTGAGGCTGTAGCAGTATAAATAGAGGGAATCGCCTTGTTGTTTACAAATACTTCCGGGTAGAAAACCAGCAGAGTTTAGCTATATATGTATCTCACATTTTTCACGTCACTATATCACCGTGTAGACTAATCTGATGTTTGAACAAACGTTACTATTTCTGTGTGCACGTTTTGTAATTAATAACATGGTTATCGTAGATTAGCTGGGCTAACCGTTAGCTGTTAGCCGTTAGCCATTAGCCGTTAGTGGCGTCTGTAGTAACTCAATAAACGGTCCGTGAAAAAAATATTTTTTCCAGCGGATATCTTAGTTACAACATGATTGAGCTAGCAAAGCAGTTTTGTGTTGCTATGTGTGGTATTTATTCAGTTTTGGGAAATCACGATGTCTAGAGAGCATCAGTGACTGCTGCTAACAGTGACAGCTAACACTAGCAGCAAAGCTAACATCAGGACGTCATCTGTTAAAAGCCTCCCGTTATCGGATACGACATGAAACTACTCCAGTTAGTTCAATCATGTTGTAACTAAGACATCAGCTGGAAAAAATATTTTCAGTCAGTGGAGCCGAACCGACACTCTCCCTCCCTGGATTACATTCTCCCGTTCCGCCCGCTGGGGCGGGGTTACGTTCATGTACAGTACACGGAGGGTGCTTCCCTCCCGCGAGTGGGCGTGGACTGAATGGCTGCAGCCTGGAGTCATGAGACAAAAGAGGCTACAGACATACCCCTCCAGACACGCCCCCAGCGTTTCACAGCAGAGAGAAGTGCTTGTTTTTCCATTATTTTGAGAGCTAATTTTATATACTTAGCAATTTTTTTTAATCTTTCAAATTTGGCTCAGTGATTAATGACACATATTTCTGTGATGTGACAAACTTATAAACAGACATTTTTTGCTGCTTTACACGGACTTTAAATATGGAAGTAGGGCTGGGCGATATAAAAACTAAAATAATCTCTCATTTCTTTAGTTTGTAAACAACAACAGTAACTCAGAGTGAGATTCAGATTCTGTATACAATATTAATAGTTCAGCAACAAAAATCTACCACAAACTACACATTTAAACAGCTCCCAAATACAAAAAAATGTCTATATATATAAATCAACAGGTGATTTTATCTTTTATAAAATCCTGAATGATTGAGTTTTTTTTCCACCTGGACCTTTATGCTCTGCCATTTCTCCTCTAATCATCACACTGTAACCTGTGACAGGCTGTTATGATACTGCACATTTACATATATGTAGTTTTTTTGTCGAGCAGCGAGCGTCACATAGGTTTACATTATCAAAAGTTTGTGACAAAATCACATGATGACGCCAACTCCTGTGTGTGTGTGGTGAGAGAGGAGAGGGGGAGACGCTGTGCTGCTGCCAGAGGAGCCGCTGACTGAGTTCCCTCTGAGCAATAAGTCACTAAAAGAGTCTGAGAAGTCCGGGGCTGTTCATAAAACATTCAGGACGCCACAGTTTATTCCACACTACTGGAGCTGCTCCTCTTTTTGGAAACACTGCAGAGCCAGTAATAATTTTGCTGTCAGCCATGCTTGTTGTTGCCGTGGATAACAGTATGAATAGTCTAAATATTGCAAGTATCACGATATGATTTTTCATATGATATATATGACAGCGTCGCGCTGCAGTGCATCAACAGACGACTCCACACCCTCATTACTACTTTTATTAGAAGATCTGTTCTTCTTCTTCTACCTATGCATTAGCTCAAGATCATGTGTGAACACCCACTAATTAAACCTGATTCCTCACCTGAAGAGCCAATCCGCAGAGCTATGGCTTGCCAGGCAATATCTTTTTTGCCATAGTCTTTATAATAACAGGATTGGGGTCATGAGCTCGGAATCTATCTTGACCTCAACAACTAGTCTCTCCTCATCTATTCTTTAACACATAATAGACAGCAACAACATCAACAGAGTTCTCTTGATACATCCATGGCGAGAGACCTGTTGAGCTGCCATGGGAGCAGAGAAGAAGAGCCGGACTGGACAAGCAGGGATCGAGTGAGTGGGGAAAAATGCGTTTAGTTCAGGCTTGAAATAAGACAGAGGTCTAAAGTGTTGCAGGGTGGCGTGTCTCGCCTCTGTCTAGTCACTGCCCGTGTGGGGTTGTACATAGAAAATAATGGGGGCGGCTGTTTTGACGCGCGATGTTTGGCACCAGTGTGTTTTGGCCTTTAGTCTCCACTTTGTCACATTCTATACGGATTTAGCTGATAGACAAATATTTTGACTTCCTGTTTTTTGAGCATTTAGCTGCTATGGCAAAGATTTGGGGAATGGTTGTGTCAGGGGAAGCTTCAGGATATTTTCTCTGTGCATTGTTAGTTAGACACAAATACATGCTGGAAAGCTGTAACATTACCACTCTCCATGTCTGAGGTAGCTAATAATTTATGTTGGTGTACTGGATAATGTCCACAGCTATGGACTGGGCCATAGAGCTGCAATGATTAACCTTTTAACTGATTAGTTGTCAACTCTGAAAGTAATCACTAACTAATTTGATGATAAATTCACTGGTTTGAGAATTTTTAAGCAAAAAAAAGGGCAAAATTATCTGATTTCAGCCTCTTAAATATGAAAATTTTCTCGTTTCTTTACTCCTCCATGACAGCAAACTAAATATCTTAATATATTTGGCTTTGGGGAAACACTGATTTACAGTTTGCACAATTTTCTGACATTTTATAGACCAAAAAATTAACTGATTAATCAAGAAAACAATCGACAGATTAACCAACAGTGAAAGAAATCAGTAGTTGCAGCCCTACTTGACCATGCCTCTATTTCACTGTTGCATTTTACTCAGATTTTTCCTTTCTGCATAGCCCACCAGCCCATGTAAAGGAGGGCCTCCTTCCGTGACCTTGCAGATTATATATGCAGACTGTATGCACCTTCTTCACATGTGGGGACACGTTGGGGTTTAGCACTAACCCCAACACACCAGGGTGCCCCTGCTTACATGAGTAATTTAATTTTACTGCATGTTATATGTATTAGATTAGAACTAGCCTTGGAATAGTGTTTGGAAATACCAACAACTATGGGTCATGGTTAACCTTCCTGTAGTTTACTACCATTAATTTGCATGAAACGTACACATGAAAACAGACTGGTAGGTACTTATCATTCATTTGGATTTTTTTTTTACGAGCCTCATGGTTTGTGATAAATTCTCTGTAAGCGATATTTTAAAGATCTAAATCTTAATATATGCATTGCTTCCATAGTTGGCTGTGCCGCCTTGAGATGTTTGTAATGGTAATGAATCAGTTCATCAGTGTAGCCAGAGGACTCTCCTCTGGAGGTAAAAAAAAAAAAAAAAAATACGAGGAAGGCCTCATAGTAGATGCACAGACATTAAAGTCCCAGCTTGGATAGTCAGTGAGCAGCCTGAGCAGAAGATTGTTAGAACAAACATCCACTTACAGCTCACGCTCCCCTCTGCCTCTGTCTGAGCACAGCAGCCCAGCCCAGTGCCAGAATACTGTCAGAAAACTGTGCTGTCGTCAGGAAACATATTTATTTCCTTTCTGCCCGCCTGCCTGCCAATCCCCACGGAGCTGTTTAGTGTGAAGGCAGAGATTTGACAGAGTGGAGGCAGAGAGAGAGAGAGATACTGAGGGCTTTTGCACATTTATGTGTTAGAATCAAAGTGCTTTGTGTGAAATGTGGAGTTGGGTGTGTTAGCGTGTGTGTTCGAGAGCGCGTGTTTGCGTGTCCATGTGCCTGTGTACACGTGTGTGTGCGTGTTATGGTGTGGCAGTGATAGGTGGCAGCAGGTCTGTGTCTTGCTGTGTGGTGGCTCTGGGGTGCGGCTCACACGAGGGGTGGAGGGAGGGATGGGAGCCTCCTCTGCCCCCCCCCCTCTCCTCCGCTCCCCTGCTCTTTATGGCAGAGCACGCAGGTCACCTTCTCAGTTGCTGAATTTAATACTCAGCTGGAGAGAGGCAGGGAAAAAAAGGAGTAGAGGACTGGCAGAAAAGTGAGCGGTGGAATTTTCCTTTCCTTTAGAGTGGATTTTTGAGATCAGTTCAGAGACAGATTGTAAGGACCTGCATACAGCAGAACATATGAGCATCTGCCTGAGTGGATAACTGTCCCGCAGTACAAATACACACATGGGGACACACACATACACACACACATGGTGCACTGTGGCTCTGCTGGTTGATTAGCAGTCGGGTCACCTTTCTCCAGCTGTGAGTGTGGTTCATTTAGATGAGAGTGATAAAACAGGGAACACACTGTAGCTGCGGGCACACAGCAGATAGCAGCGGTGGCCACCACACGGGGAACACATCACCGACTACTCAACACAACTGACTTTCTGCTAGACAGCTAACAGTCTCTCATTGTCCTCTACTGTATGAAAAACTGATTTACTACCAGATCGTTTTGTCATTTTAGATGATAAGCTGTAAATTTCAGCAAGTTTAATCTCTTTTTTTTTATGAGAGACGTAGCCAATATGGCAGCAGCACACCAGGTCTCTACAACAGCAACAAACAGTAATCAGAACTGGTGCTCAAGAGGAGCATTTGTGCCACATTTCCTACACAAACTTCATCATTAAACAGAAGGTACAGTATTGTGTGAATTACTCTGCTTGTGTAAGCATCTGTCTTGCTGCTGCTGCTGCTGCTGCTGTATGTGAGAGCAGCCCATCTATGGTGTGTCATGCTGTGACTGATGTTATAGGCCAGTGAGTTGTGGAGAATTGTCTCAGCAGACCTGCCTGAAGTATAGACCATAGGGCACATACAAACACAGGAGGTTTCCTTGCATCATTGGAAACATGGGAACCCTCTGATGTAGCTTTTACAATAACGAAAAGGCCCTAAAAACATTACTACATTAGGTACCTGCTTTTTCACACATCCCTACACGCTGCAGCTGAAATTAGAGCCCCCAAGCCAGTTTAGGAAACAGCTCAATACAGCAGTAATTGTCAGGTTAAGACAGAAATATTAAATTAGCAAATTTTGGCGTTTTATTAAGTTTCCCTTTGTGATTTAACTTGTAAATCTTCTGTTACTGATTTTGAAACGAGTACTCTCCCCCAAAATGAATGTGTATATCAATTACTAACCCTGTGTTATGCTGAAATCGTGAAGAAAACATGTTTTTAAAGATTTTTTAGGCTGTTTTTGCCTTTATTACAGAACAGCTAGAGAGTGACTTGAAAGGGGGAGAGAGCATGGGGATGACACGCAGCAAAGGGCTGCAGGTTGGAAGCCACTGCAAAGGACACACTCTACCTGGTGAGCTAGAGGTCGCCCCAGAAATCTTTGTTTTTCTCACATGCCTCCACAGTGAACAAGGAGTCCAAAAATTGGGGAAAATTTTGATGATTTAAAGTGAAAGGTCTCCGGGCTTAACAGCAGCAAAACTATATCAAAACCTCAATCTACAAACTCTCACACAACTCGTGCAGTATAATCCAAGTCTCATTTACCCTGTCGAATGCTCAGTACTTCCCAAACACATGCATTTTTTGTTAAAACCGTCGATCTAAAACTGAGCTGAGAGTGAAACTTATCTATGCTCTCTTCAAAAACAGCCATTTTTCCTCACTGAACACTGGAGCTGCTGGTCTGTTACTTCCCTTATCTTAGTTTGTTTGTGCTTTTCTGTGACTTTGGTGTTTTAAAGGGTCAGTTTGGATTCGCCAAAGTCACCCAATAATACAAATTAACTTGTTGATGCATGAATTTAACGTAACACAGGTCAGTTATTGATATAAAAATGGTCGTGTGGGGGGTGAAGTATTCCTTCAAACTTGAGTTTGTTGCAGGAATAAAGTGCCTAGTAAATTCTTCTCATACGTGTTTCTATAACAGTTGCATTTAAACATTTAAACAACATTTAAAGTCCTTATTGAAAGTAGAGGTGTTCAGATACCACTGTGGCATTATAGCCGTCCTTGTATGACATCGCTCAGGTTAAACCCTTTGTATAACATGACAAAATACAAACAGAGAATGAACGCCATAGAATTTTCTTTTATTATTTAATTTTACATTTTGCTTTAGGCTGAACATAATTTCTTCTTCACCCCTCTAAAAATGAAGCTTGCGTTAGTTCATGCAGGACACAGAAGTCATACACCCCAGCTATAACCAGCTGACAGGCAGCCGATTGGGTCATTGTTCCTTATCAGTCACACACCAATCACAGCCCATTCCCACACAAGGCGGCCCATTTAAATATGGCTTCCTACTCACTGATCCCTGCTACACCAATGCTGCTACACACCACTGCCGCTGCTGCTGGCAAAGCTTTACCTCCACCACCCCAGCCTCCACCTTTCTAATTCAGAGTTGTAACATGGCTCTAAGGTCGAAATGGTATTTAATGTCCTGCTTGGGCCCACTCTTGAATATGCAGGGTTTTCTAGATTGTACTCCCTGTTTTGGAATAGCATGATGCTTATCTAATTCAGAGAGCACCTCAAGAGCGGAGCCCTCAGCACCACATGTAACTGTATTTCCATTTGTTGTAGTACAATACATCTATGACGGCACGCTCCAGCATTTTAGGCAGTATCGGAGGCATTTCCGATACTGGTATTGGTATTTGAACAACTCTAATTGAAAGTGTGACACCAAATGAATGGTGATGATTTTTTTTCCTCAACGTAAAGATTATCTTTTATTTTTCATCATCCCATTCTTTTATTTCATTAACCTTTGCTGACATGTAAAACTAGAGCACTACAGAAAGACAGAAGGTACAGTAGTCTGAGTGAGTGAGTGAGTGAGTAAGTGAGTGAGTAACAAATATGCAGACACACATTTTGTCTCGTCTCCCGCTGGACAGACACTCAATCACACAGTACTGTTTGTCTGCACTGATGAAAATTAAAGTGGATAGAGTGACAGACGGAGCTTAGTTTTCCAGCTCAGGGCTCCTGCCACATGGGGGCATGCCTTGTCTTAAATGTGCCCTGGCTACTCACTACTGTATAAGTGTATGATGATTATATAGGAGTGTGTGTGTGTGTGTGTATGTGTGTGCGTGGGTATACTGTATGTGTGTTTGTTTGTGTCTTTGGTGGGGGTGAAGCTTCTGTCTTCACCTGGCTGGCAGAATGCCTCCTGTTCAATCTCAGCTCTGTCAAACTCACTTACCTTCCACCACTAACAACAGATGTCTGGCTAGCACAACCTGCACCTTAGGTTGTTGTTTGTGCCCTTAGGTATCACACACACACACACACACACACACACACACACACACACACACACACGCACAGAGCTGGTTTGTGTTAGCTGTCTGTCAGTCAACATCAGTAGCTAGCACCTTTATTACAGCAGGCAATAAGTCAGTGAAGGGGTGTGAACGGAGGAAGATTTTGATGGAGTCAAAGACAGAGGACCAGACAACCCTTGCAAGAAAACGGAGGTGCAAAGAGCCGACGTTCAGCCTTATTTGTTTCAAAGTTGTGTGCGAACGTGTGAATCCTTTATACACACACTCTCCTTATATAATGTAGAAATATATTCGACCAACAAAACAACACAAGGTCTGAAGTTTCGAGATTAATTGCATCGCTATTATTGTTTTGATGAGTGGCTTCACATATCAAAGACAACCTTACAGACTTATGTTATTTATCTTGGACCCATTTTTCATAGCATTGTGTCTCATCAGAGGATTTTTAAGTTTAGAAAAACCTTTGTTTGCCAGAGGAGTTCCTTTCCTTGCAGGGCTAGTATTTAGTGTAAAGGTAGTTCTCCATAAAAGTCATTGTGTTCTTTGTGCAAGTATTGTCCAGTCATATGTCAGTACCTGTGGTGATATTTTTTTAACCAGTATGTGTGGATCCCATCAGAACACGGTGCTGTTCAGCTCTTCATATTCATGACCCACTTTCGGTGGATCTGCCACTTCGATGGCGACTGGGTCCTGCTGTGGGAAATTGTGGTGGTCTGCCCTCAGCGCTATTAGCCACTGAGCACTGGTGCGATGCCTCTGTCTCTCTCTTGCTCTCCCAGTACTGTTCATTTTTGGCTCTTATTGTAGTAGTACAGGAGGGAGTACACCTTGGATGGTTCCTTGGAGCACATGGCATTTATCCTTTTGGCCTCTGCTTCTGTGGTGTGTCTCATTAGTCTGGCTGCTAGCAATGCGAGTCTTTGTTTAGCAGTATCCAGGGCCTCAGTTATGCACATTGTATTTGCTTTACAGTCAAGGCCTACACCTGATCCTTACAATATTCTTAATCTAAATCTTTGTCAGTGTGGACTGAGGCATGTGTAGTGTCAAGAGCCAAGTCTCTCGAATACTAGGGGGGTAAATCACTAGTTTCATCACTATATGATATTATGTTGATTCTGTGGACAACGATACGATATTCCCTGATACCACAATTCAGTGCAGTTCAGGGGCCTGCGATTGATATGAGACAATAATATCTGCCCATTTAACTGAATCAGTTATGAAAGAAGCTGCCATCCATTTCTTTGGCCATTGAAGATAAAAACAACACATGAATAACTGTAATTGATTAAGTGCAATAAAATCAACTTTAAACTGACTCTACTAATGCACATAAAATAGCACATGGGATAAATTTGCTTTCAAATATGTTTATTGGGAAACCAGGCAATAAACAGTGAAATTGACAATCGACAGTTACGTTCCTCTTTTTACAGAAAAAAATAAATAAATAATAATAATTCCACAAACACAATCCCTGACAAAAATGACAAGTGAGACAAGTAGCAAATTATAAGCAAACAAAACCAACATCCGCACATGGGATAAATTTGGCTTCTTACTGGAAGAAATCTTTTCACTTTAATCCAAACTGTGATCTTTTTCCTAAAACTTGAGGGCTACCTGGCTTGAAGCCCTGAAGGCAAACTTCTCACAACCATACAACATTAACAGCAACATCATTTAATAAAAGTAAAACATTTGGGTCAAGAATAACTGTCAAGGTTCAGCGACAAAATAACAGTTCTTTGCTAGTCACCCATTAATAGCTTAAGCACTTTTAAATTGCATAAATTAGACTAGCTGCTAGCTGACTTTTTCTTCTACTCATAGCTCAACAAATTAGCGACTCCAAATTGTGTGTTTGGATGGGCTCAGCGAGACGGTGGGTGTGACAGCAGCATTCATGTAATAAAGTAAACAAGCTAACTGTGCTAACGAGGGGTAGGAAATGTGCAACAGTGTTTTTTGTCGGTACTAGATATTAAACAAATGCCTGTATCGTATTAAGTTGCTGTGAGCTGTAAAGCAGAAGAGAGAAGTTGATGTTATCTGAGAGCCTCACGGTGGAAAACTTCTCTTTCTCCAGGCCGCTGCATCACGTCCGCAACTCTCTGTACCAAAGAGTAGCGTGAGGTCAAGGGGCTCACTTCGCAGCTAAATCTAGGGACCAAAACGTCCCCTGAAGTACATTGCGCCGCACAGTGACTAGCAAAAAGAAAACTCCAACAGCTCGACTTGAAAGAGTTTCAGTCGACTGAGGGGTGTCCAACTGATGATTCAAATTTCTAACTTTCAGGATGGAGCCCTACAAATTACATTTATTATTTATTTATTTATTCTACTCACTGTAAATTTAAGTCACTGCCTTTCGCGACAGAACAGCGCAGTTGAATTTCCACTTCCATGCACGTTATTTTAGCCTAACGTTGCTGTAACGAGAGGCTAGTGGAGTGTGATGCCCAGCTAGGCAGATAGGTCACATTTCCTGAGTATTCTAATAGCATCAATTACATATGGCATGGGCTTATTTTCTACGAAATCCAAAATATTTCCACGCTGCTGATATATTCCTGAGTAAATAACGTTATCTTCATTGTCTTTTTTCTGGTGCTGCTTGATGGTGACACAGAAATTCAAAATAAAATTGTATCCTAAAGATGATGATATGGGTCAGTGTTTGCACTTTGCCCTGAATCCTTATATTAAAAAAGATTGTAGGATCATTACACCCCTATCTAATTTCCAGACACTTACTGCAGTAGGCCTACTGTTGCTCACTGTTCAGACAATTTCAGGGGTTACTATATAATACATAATGAACATGAATTTTTTCACTCTTAAGCCCCTCAGTTCCTCCAATCAGTACCTCAGTCTGACTACCCACTGACTCAAATAGTCCCTCCAACTCCGACTCAAGATTTCATCCTTCATTCTAAAATTGTCTACTGTAAAAATCTTTCATTGTTTAGAGAACTACCTGCTGGCTCAGGTTTGACCCTTTGTACTTCCTCTACTGTAATCAGGTGTGAAGCTTTTTTAGGATGCAATTATGGAGGATTACAGTGTATATGTAAGGATTTCCATGTCCATATAAGTGGTTTAAATTAGCTGAGTTGAACTGGACATGATTAAAGCGCCTTGAAAAACCATCTGCAAAGTGTACAGGAAGTTGTCTCTGCCAAATCCAATGAATATACTGAATGCATAGTCTCCTAATGCCTCTTTTAGTAACTACATTTTACATCTAACTTACTAACTGATCTCTTGTGTTTAACCTAACTATCTATCTACACTGGGAACTGCCATCTTTGTGTCATTATGCTGATATAGTCCAGGAAGTTTAAATGCGCTGTATCATTTACTGTGTCAGTCTGTTGGAAATCTTTCACTTGATAAGGCAAGACCGGGTGGCATGCTCCTGTTTAACAGTAAAAAACAAAGTGCACATTACAGTTTTTGCCAAATAACCTCTGGATAACATCCCTGGCTGAAGACCAAAACACACACATACACACCCACGTACTCACTCACTCACAGACACACATCATTACAGTAGTGTAAAATAATACTGAAACATCAATAGCTCCCCCTGTGGCAACTTGAAAGCTGCTGCTGTTTGGATCTGTCCTCTATGCTCGGAGCAAAAGTACAGTAAGAGCAGAGTACTCGTCTCTAAAATGATGAAATTACACAGTATAGGCAATCACACCTATGGAGAAAAAATGTATATCTTTATTTCATGTTTTTGACTGCGATAGAAATGACACTGCATTGACTCATGCGGGCTCGGTGCTGATAATTGCAGCTTGGCTTCTTCTCAGGAGTATACAGTAACCATACTGTCAGACATTAGCTTTGTGTTTTTCCCCCAGACTGTTTGATTTATGAGCCCGGTTGGCTGACTGTCGCGAGGTTCTTTTTTCCACCGCTCCACTAATTAATTCTGCATTATTTTCAGACAGACAGCTATGCCCTCAAATGCATAAAACGGCTACGTATTTTATGGCGAACTTCACCACAGGCAGAATTTATTGGTCCATCTTCCGCCTCGCTCTTGGTGTCCTCCCCAATCCGTCCCGTGTCACCCCTCCTCCCTCAGCTGCCACTCTGATTACTACTAAGTCCTTTTATTTCACACAGAGTCTTCTCCAAATGACTTCTGTCTGTATGTGTGTATGTGAGTGTGTGTGGATTTGTGTGTATACACTCAAATGATGTGGTGTATTTATGGTATTTGTTTGAGCCCAAAAGAAGGTTATCTGTGGATTAGGTGAAATTAAATGCATAAATGAATAAAATTACTGCCAATGAGACTGCACACATTTTCAGGGACACATCTTTCATGGACAGGAGGTGATACATAATGACTGTGTGTAAGTGAAGTGTGTGAAGATGACCCCCGTGAGTATCGGTGTGTGTATGTGTGTGTCTTTTCATTTGCTATTGGATTCTGTGACAGTGCTACAGAAATGACCAAATATAGATTGCGGTCATTTCCTCTTAAACAAATCATTTCTGCGTGTTAACATATCCATTAACCCCGGCCGGAAAAATCATTAATTTTTCTTCAGTGAACACATTAGTCATCAAGTCGAGTCTTGCCGCTGTCTGTTGGCTCTGCAGCTCCGAAGATACAAGACTCTGAGACACGCAGACAGGCCCCTCCATCACTGGACACACTCAGACAGCAGTGCTGCAGCGCACACAGTCAAAGTGAAACAACAGACATTTGAGCCCACACACGCATACAGGCATGGCTAACATTCAAGTGCACACATGATTATGAATGTGCACACAGACACACAGGCACACACACACACAGCTTGTTCTGTCGCCAGGCTTATCAAGAGTTTTATTGTGCCTCACAATACTGGGTAATTAGGTGTCCTCTGCTCTGCCTGCCTCTCTCACTAACGGTAGAGAAATAGACCTGTCACTATTTGGGCACTCGAAGATTCAACAAATGCTAAGCAGTAATGGCTTGCTTTGTATCCCTGTAATGCATTGCATTGGCAGCGGGGACACTTAAAAAGGAGACACTGTCTTTTTTCCTCATTCTCCTCCTCTTTCTCTCTTTCATTTGACTTCTACCTTCGGCGGCTGGGTGAAACTTAAGAATTGCAAATTCAGGATAGTGGATGATACTACTAGTCAATTAGCTTTTGTCTTAGTGGAGCTTATTTTGTGGGTAAAAGACAGTGCTATAGGACTCATCCTCAGTGTGCATGCTGAGCTGACTATATTTATTAAGAGAAAGATTAATCCGCTGAAATGTAAAAATAAACATCACCCTTTTTTTCATTTTTTTGTCTACTTAAATAAAATGCAATGACGCTACGTTTATTTAAACATACAGTAGCTTGTCTCAGGTGGGGGCTACTGTAGGTCACTTTGTGAGAGGAGAGCATAGATAAAAGGAGATGGGGAACAGTGGAGGACAAAGTGAAGAGCATTGCAGAGGAGAAAAGATGAGAGGAGACACCAGAGGAGAAATGAGAAAAGACAAGGACATAAAATGGGAGAGAATATATGAGATGAGAATAAAGGACAATGGAGACAGGAGAGGAGAGGAGAGAGTTTGTGGCCTGTGGTTAATCCCAGTTTTACTGATTTGGCAGTTACATGGCTGCTGAGACCAGCGTACTGCCAAACCCAGGCCTCCAGTCTCCTCCCCGTACTCTCAATCTTCATCTAAAACAATTATTCATTCCGTTCATTCGTTGTCTTGACCCGCGTATTCCAGTTCAGGGACGGGAGGGGGGGTAGCTGGACTGGAGCCTATCCCAACATAAATTGGGCAGAAGGCGGGCCAGTCCTTCACACGGCCAACAAACATCTTTTGCACGAATGCTGCGCCCGTCCTGTGATTAAGCCGCTGAAATAACTCTTCATGTAATATCCTCTCATTAACATTAACAGCAGTCAAGGACGGTGCATGGACGTCAGGGGTAAAACGTATGTGAATCTATCAGGAGAGAACAGAGGATTTGCAGTTAAGTAGCTGGGCCGTGAATGGGCTCGCTATGACTTGCATCAGGGAGCTCATTCCACAGACAGCATACTGCATGATAGCGCGGGGTCATACTGAGCTGTCATGGACCAGTGATCTATTTCTCTACCTGTCAACCCCTCAGAGAGACTGAGACAAGAGAGGGTAGCCTTTCCCTCACCTCTCCCTCTTTCTCTCTCTGCCTCTTCCTCTCTTCTTTCTCTCTCTCTCCTTTCCTGCGTCTTCCAGCTTCTCAGTGTTGAGTGTTATGACAGGAGGCAAACTGCTGTCTTTAGCAGAGATGTGCCAGTGAAAACGGCTAACTTTAAATGCAGTGAGCGAAACAAGAGTTTGTCTGAGAAAGACCAGTGTACTGCACAATGTGTGATAAATAAAATTGTATGTAATGGTCTTATTAAAGAAAACACAGTGTGCCAGCAAGTCTCCCAAATATGACTCTGATCCAGAACAACAACTTTATGACTTTACGCTGGAAAAATCTGTTACATATCCCCATTGTTTTCTGACCTTACACAGCTGACACAGACCTACAGGCAGCTTAGGTAGGCTGAGAGAATGGAAAGATCATTGTTTATTGTAGAGCAGGGGTGTCATTGTAGTTAGTCAGTTAGTAGCAGTTTATTTCGAACATGTAAGTAGCAAATGAACAAAATAATCATACAGTAGTTGACAGACTTAAAAAAAAACAGGTTACTAAAGAAGCATGAAAACTGAAAGCAACATATAACGATTTGATTTACATGTTGAAAAAGGAGTGTGAGGAAGTGCAAACGTATTTATTCCCAACCCTTCACCATAAATAAGTAATAGTCAATTATGCATTATTTAATTAATTATTTTAGTTCACAGACCTTATTCAGCCGTATTTGATCTCAAGTGGGCCGGACCAGTGAAACCACTGTAGAATAACCTCGAAATTATAACAACCCTCACGTTTTTCATTTTCTTTAAGTGTAAAGCACGAGTACATTTTTTTTATTCTTTTTTTATAAGATATTTTTTGGTGGCATTTTCAGCCTTTAATGGATAGGACAGACAAGTGTGAAGGGGGGAGAGAGAGGGGGAGTGACATGCAGCAAAGGGCCACAGGCCGGAGTCGAACCCGGGCCGCTGCAGCAACAGCCCTGCACATGGGGCGCCCGTTCCACCACCAAGCCACCGACGCCCCACGAGTACGTTTTAAAAACGTTTATCTATTTAATAACAGATGATGAACAGCCTAAGAAAAAAATTGCAATCTCAACAATATGTCTCAGTTTTTCCACATTCAGTCAATCTCAGTCTCGCTGTCATTACATTTCTCCATACATTTCCACTCTTTTGCAGTAATGCTGGCATCACCACACCAAACTAAAGTGGAAGCTCTTGAAGAAGCAGGATAAGTTATCCCCTGCCCCTGTAGGGTTCAACCAAAAGTGTTTTAAAATATAAGCCTGATACAGATTCTTTTGTGCTGAAGCTGCTGGTTGACAATATTTTTGCACAATGTTCAGTATCTTTAAATATGACCACAGTAAGTATTTATTGTAATTTTAGAGAACTGTATTCTGGTCAGGTTGGGAAAGCCTCTGAGGCAGCATTTTACATGAAGTAGGATAGTCATTAAACCTGCTCCTGAAAGCTGCACAACTGCTTCAGTATTAGCTGTGCAAAGTCATCTAGTGGGCCAGATTGGACCCTTTGGAAGGCCAGTTCTGGCCTTTGGGGCGTATGTTTGACACCCCTGGTTTAGAGTATCTAGTCTCTTAAAGGGAGGGTTTTCCATCTTTTATGTGGATGTCCAATCAGTGTCAATGGTAACTGTAGTCAGCTAAAGCGGAATATTTCTCAGTATGTGCCATATTGACCAAGAAAACTGAGTTCTCCTGTTTGTGGAGTTGTGCTGGCAGTGCCCATATGTCCCAGGATGCATTGTGCGCCAGCTAGCTTCTAGCTATTACTTTGTAGACCAAAACATAGTATAGCCCAGGTTTATTTTTTGCAGCTAACAAAATAAAAACAGAGGCTCTGTACAGCAACTCTTTTCTAATGATTTTTCACATTATCTATGACAGCACATTTCCGCTTCACTCCTTTCATTTTCACCTTTCACAATAAAAGACCAACTTAAATTACCCAGAGCATTTTGCTAGAGTCATCTCAACAAAATCGCTTATAGCATTAGGTGACAGAAGTACTCACCCACAGTCATCTGCCCTCTCTGTCCTGCTGGTTTTGGTTGTCTTTTAGGTCAGTGGTTCCCAACTGGTCCCTCCCTGGAGTCCAGATTTCTCCTGAGTTGGTAGTTCAAGGTCCACACTGTTTGATACATAAAGCATCTTTGGCCATATTGTCGAGCTAATTTGCTGTCTCCATCAACTAGCCATCCATTAGTCACTCAATCTACAGCAGGAAATGGCACTTCAAAATAAGAGCACTGTGCCGGAAATTCACTGTACTTAAAATAAAGTGTGTTTTTCACTAACTTGACACATTTGTGAGTCACTTGCTGTCAATTCAGAATGGACCTGTGACCCACTTTTGGACCACAGCCCACTAGTTGGGAACCACTGTTTTAGGTTTATGTTTAGGATCCTGAAGAAGGTCTCTAGAGCCCATTTGTCCAAGTGAGGAGTCAAACTTTCACGCATAGTTGCACACACACAGCATCATACAAAAACTGCCTCTGCTGAAGTCATTGCGGATAAAAGGTGGCATTTTTATCCGTTAAGATTAGGAAACTTTTGTTGTCATGGTTAAAGTAATTACTAGGTTAAGGTAACGGAATGATTGTGGTCAGTGGTAAACAAAACCTACACTGACTGCTGGTGGGAAACAGGAAGCAAGTCCTACTTTTTTTTTTTCTCACTGACAAAAGTCAGAATTTCTGTGGCTGTTAGAGCGCTTTTCATTTGAGCATAAACATATGTCATTATAGGGCATTTCCTGAAATAACTAGCTCTGTCTACTTTCCCTGTGTCTCCAATGTGCAGTGAAATTGCCTCTCTATACAGTATATAAAGTACTATACTTGCCCCAGTATTCTATCTGAACTATCATTACTTTTTAAATAGCATTAACAACTCTGTTTTAAATTTTTAGCCTCACAGTTTGTCGACATGAAATATTTAATTCATGTTGTTAATTTCTCCGCTGGTTCAAATCCCATGAATGGCCGTTCAAAGGCTTCCATCACTTGAGTGTAGTTCCATCAAAGAGAGAGAGGCCAGTTCGAATGCGCCAAGGCCTCTGCCTGCTGGATAAATAGGGCTGTTCTGTAGTAGATAATGGCTGTGAGTCACATATTATATTTATCCAACTCAATAAAGCAGGAGCAGGCAGGCAGATTACTCTGCCCTGAGTCAAGGAGATAATGATATCTGGCTGCTAGCTGGCCCAGAACAGGCTCCAGACAGACCAACAGGCGGGGAGACAGACAGAAAGTGCTGCTAAAGGAGTTGTACGTGGATGCTGTTAGCATGAGACTTCTGTGGCCTTGCTAAGCCTAGGACTGCTTGTGTCAGCCCTCCGCTGTTCCATGAAAGTCACCTTGCCTCTTTCCTTGCAACCGTACTTCTTCTCTACTTTCACTTCCTTCTTTCCTCCGAGGGAACATCATATCTCTCTTTTCCCCCTTCATGCACTCTAGCTCCTCCATAAGGATCAGGCTGGATGGGTTTTGTGTGTGAGACTGTACATCTGGTTCTCCATATCTGTGCATTACACAATGTTTATCCAAGCTGCATAGAGAAAGCACATGTTAGTAGTAGGGCTGTACGGGATACTTTGAAGCTTCATTCATAACCTTGACATACGAATTCCAAATCAACATTTGAATGCAGCACGGCTTTTTTGCACGTCTATTTATTCTGTTTAAACCTGGCATTTCTGCACAGTTGCAGAGAGAGATCAGGCTACACTAATATTATGACTATTATACTGTTTGTAGAATTAGATTCCAGTGGTGGCTGTGTAGGATTGTTCCCAACTTGCGTGCTTCAAACATTTCCAATAACTCCAGAATGTTAAGTCCAAATGTCAAAATGTATTAAAACAAAACAAAAACAAAAAGATAAATGTAATTATTTTCAAAATTCACAAAATGTTTTTAACTTAACAAAATATTCTGCTTTAATCCATATTTGTTGTTTAGCCTTTTTACCATTTTTACTGTCGTCCGCCGCACACATAGGGAAGCACATACCTGGTGTTAACGGGGTGGTCTAGCAGCTATCTGACTAACCGCATCATAAATAACATTCATTCATTAAAGAAAGTTGATTAAATAGAAAAAGAACAACAGATTTGTTCCAATGAATCACTTTTTTTTAAAATGAGGATTTTGTTAGAGGATTGTATTTAATTTATTTTTCTGTGGGTGATAAGGTCACATAATGATAGAAATTCAATGGTTTATTCCAAAACCTCAGTACAGCTTCGTATATTTTAAAAAAACATTTGATACAGTCCTAATTAGCAAAGCAGCAGCCTCAGTCTTTGAACGAGGTCTACACAGAATGCATTCAGGCACAGTTTTGAGTGTAGGTCATCTGCATTTTGGCAGCGTTAGACACAGACACACAGTCACTGTAGTTACGGGCATAAAATGGAATAAAATAGACTTAAAGCAAAAATGTCGGTCGTTACATGGTCTGTGTAGACAGCTATATTGATTAAAGAAGATATGTTATGTTAGACACGTATCACACAGATGACTGGAAAACATGGTTGAAGCGTAGACAAGCCTTTAGCATGCCTGTGTCGTTTTATTACAAATTCATCAGTTTGTATATAAGTATAATGGTTCTTAAAGTAATGGTTTAATATTTGGAAAATATTGGCTTTTGGCTTTCTTGCCAAGACATATATGACAAGATCGACACCACTTGAGGATGAAGTCAGGAGATGATTAGCTTAGCTTATTATACTCCATTCAACCACAAATTGTTGTTTTTACATTCTTGTTTATTTACTGATTTATCAAAAAAGACACAGCATGTTAATTAGTGAGCATCAAGTGGGATTTATACTTATGCATCGAAACGACACCGTGCCTATGCCGTAACCTACACCGTAACCTGAACCTTAGCCTGACGTGCACCTCCCCAGAAATATAACTACACGTCGCAGTGACGCAGACCTACTGACTATATCTGTAAGCTGAAACCATTTCCCTCAGTGCAAAGCTTTTATTTACTTTTAATTCACAGATAAGAAACAATAAATTGTGAAGACAATAAAGCCTCCACAGAAATAGCATTTTAAGTCTTGTGTGTGATTTATCCTGGCTTCATGTGGGTAGAGGAAATCTCTGCTTGTCGCTAGGCTAATTTATACAATGTAAAATGCCATAAGTTTTCCCTAAAAACATTAGCATGTTGTATTGGTGGGGAAATGTGTCGCAGTATTCACAAACAAGGTATTTGTTTTTTGCTGGAGTTACAGTAAAGCCAATTTGTGTACTTGGGTTTGAAATTGTCGCTATTAAGCCATGTTTTATGTGTGTTTTGAATCAACTAAACTTTACAACATAGAACCTCCGCCGACGACTAGTGTTTTGGAGGTGTAACTGCAGAGTGACATAAACAAACCATCGCACAAGTATAAATGCTCACAATGGTGTAGACCACATGCAAAGGCTACAGCAAAGGCTCTGCATAGAGCTGAGGCACAAGTGTAAATCCCTCTTTAGAAGTGTTAGTAGGCATATTTTTTAAATTTTTGAGCGAGACAGGCTCTCCGTTTCTTCCAGCTTCCAGTTTTTATGCTAAGCTAGGCTAAAGAACCCTGGGCTCTAGCTCTATATGTTGACACACAGACATGAGGGTGGTAGTGATCTTGTTTAAATCTTAGGAAGCAAGTGTGTTTTGCAAAATTTTGAATGATTCCTTTAATGATTGATCAAGAATTATAAGAGATACGGATAAACTACAGACCTTGGATGGGCAGCCCCTCATCAAAGAGCAAAAAGACAGAACCCTAATTTCTGTTTTAATGTTTTACACAATGATAGTTTGGTTTGTTCGAAGATACACCCCCCAAAACATTTTTTGATTATGATGGAGACGTTTCAGATGAGGTCAGGGGCTCTGGAGAGCAATTGAAAGTTGATGCTCCAGTCCTTGGCAGGGGTTTTTTCTTACAACCTTGCTAAGGTGACGATCTTGAAAAGTCCTCTAGCGCAGACGAAACAGCCGCTGCATCCTCCAGTGTACACCGGGCCCCAGACAGACAAATATAATAAATTGTAAACAAACTCTTTTTGTTTGTCTCACATTTTCCAACATGGAATAATCACCATTGCTCTAGTGATTACTTTGATATTTTTCGGTGAGTAAAAGCTCAAAAGAGGAAGCCTAATTTGCAACAAAGCAGCACAAATATCCTCAGAGGTACAAGCTCTGCGCAGGCAGCTCACTCAGCCAGGGAGAGAGACACTTGAAGCTCACTTTGTTTCACTTTGTCTCCTACACGCCTCTCCTTGGTCATAAAGCTCTCCATTTACCCAACTCCATCCCAGAGTCCATTCCAATTTCTACCTCTTTGAACGTGACAAGTGATAAGGATGGATTATCGTGAGAGCCGAGAATTCCTCAGGATAATCCTTCACAGACAAAACACCCTGACATCTCAGCTTGTTGTTTTTTTTTTCTCTTACTACACTCAAAGTGCTATGGTTTTGTCGTGGCACGGCTGTTTGACTTCCTAAATTTGTTTTAATCAAGGCTTTATGGAGACATGATTTGAGTATCTTTGGTTCAGAGGCAGCAGTTTCTCTGCTCTGTGTCTGAAGTCCCAGCAGCCCCCTCCTCTGCTCCGTCTGATTGCTGTAAAAATGTCGGTGTGATTACACGAGCTCTGATTGGGATGCTGTGGCTCTGTGAAAGTGTCAGTCTCTGCAGAACAATGCAACAGGACAATTTACTTGGCTTTAAATAAGTGTTATCGCTGGCCGTTCCTGTCACTTGTACTCTCCGCAAGAGGAAACAATCAAGTTGATATTGTGTGTGTGTGTGTGTGTGTGTGTGTGTGTGTGTGTGTGTGTGTGTGAGAGAGAAAGAGAAAAGGAGATAGGGAATGAAAAAAGAACAATTCAGTGCTAAACACTAACTGGGTTTTAAACACATAGTGTGGTTACACTAGAAAAGTGACTAAATTACAGGAAGTATCAAAGGTATTAGTATGCATATTAAATTTGCTTGAGTTGTCACAGCAACTTCTGAACAGTGGGGAGACTTCATTATTAGATTATTGGAAAAACAAATTCTTTAATCATTGTTGAAATATGTGTTAGTCCAGACAGTAATGCATGTTAATTTCTTGTAAAAATACCGAATCTTTTGTTTACAAAAACATCCGAGTAGAAAATCCCCACATTAGGTTAGGGCTGGATGATATAATGACTATGTACGATATATTGATATATCTTCAAGCACCGTTTATATCAATATAAGGTCAAGTTGCGTTACATAACGCATACCAGTGTGCATCTCTCCTCTCGTACTCTCTGCACAGCTCCGCTCCAATCACTCACTCACTCACTCACTCACTCACTCACTCACTCACTCCTAGTTTCTCCAGCAACACTAAGAGAGACACAGAGCTGCTCCTCTGTTTAATCTTTCTGTCAGTTGGTCTACAGTGTGACATCTGTTTACATGTTGCATGTGCTACGCTAAATCAGTCTGTGAGATTAGAGAAATTATGGCAGTAGTGCACGTGCAATCCAGGGCTGCGCTGCTAGGTTGTGTGTGACGTGGATCATAGCACGTTGCCGTTCCTCTTGGTAGTTGTAGTCTAATCTGTGACAGTGGGACAGCGCCTGGATGCAGGCAACAGATGTGTTTAAGAAAATCCAGCGACAACACAGAGGTTTCATATACAAGACGTATATAACACGAACAAATTGTCTCTTGCTCCTTCCTTCCCTCAGCCTCTCTGTTGATGATATGCACATAAATAAGGTTAATGGCCTAAATAGATAAAAATATTTAAATCATTTTCCAGCACTAGATTCATTTGAAAGGCCAACAGATGGAAAACCACTTTTTAACTCCGCCCACAAAGATTTATTATTGTTCCAAATATAGATTTAGGCCTGCTTGATACTTTTATACTCACGTTATAGTTTTGTGTCCTGTGCTGCAAACCTTTAAACATCTGTAGCTCCAGCCTGGGTGCAAAAATGTTAACATACAGCCCTGCTATTTATTTTATATAATATTTCATTTACATGTTGTGCAGCTATGTATTTTCAAACAGGGAAAAAAATCTCTGTCTTTGCATTTTATTTTGATCAAATCTGTTTTTATAGAAGTGCTTGTGACATCTCAAATGTGGCTTTGACTTGCCACTGAAAACATGTTTTATATATCGCTGCAACTAAAATCATTGGCCAGTTGTCTACCTGGAAGTGATTGTTGTTGATAGCGCAACATCACAGTGATTTGGTCTTTAACTTCTAATTCAGATTATTCCATAGTATATACTAAATAGTTTTTTTTTTTTCTTTATTGATAAATGATTTGTTGAATCTGAACACAGTTTGAGGTTTGGTTACTGCTGCACATCTGTGCAGAAAGTCCAGAGTGGGTTTTTGTGGCATATGTGAACAACAAACACTTTATGTATTGTATAATTGTATTTTTATGGGCTGTCTCTCTATTCCTCTTCTGCTGAATTCCTCATTCTTCTCTGCTAAAATATGAATATGAACTGTGTTAAGCTCCATAACAACATTTGCGGAATGAGATTTTTACCGCTGTGAGATTATTAAATGAATGCTGCTGTAGTAATGAGAACGCCTTCCCTACACGTCTCTCTCTGTTGGTGACAAACCAAGGTAAGGAGAGGGAGCAGGTCTAGCCACACACAAAATATGAAAATCGAATAACATTTTCATGTCATAATTGGTTGCTGTAAGTAGGAGTATGTATGCATGCATATCCAAACCAAGGAGGGCAGGTGCTGAGCCCAAAGTGAACAGATCACGAAACAACAAACAGTTCACAGACTGCAGGGCTGCAGTGTCCTCTTATTTATTACACCTAGGTGACGTTTGAGCACAACTGCTCTTCATCAGACCTAAACTCGAAAGCGCACTGTGGCTATATTAGATATACACATGACATGTATATTACAGCCACGACATGGCTTTTACAGTCATGTATATGTATAAACATACACACATGCATAGTGTACATAGCTTTCCATTCATGAAGTGTCAGATTCAGTGGTGTAAGGTGACACTCAACAAACATCCCCAGAAAAAAACAGCAACTATATATACAAAAATACATATTAAGGGCCTAGTTTGTAAGATTTAGTGACATCTAGTGGTGAGATTGCAGATTGCAACCAACTGAAACTTCTCCCGTGTGCCAAGTGTGTCGGAGAAGTGGCCAACATGAAAATGCAAATAACCCTATCTAGAGCTAGTGTTTGGTTTGACCATTCTAGGCTTCTGTGTAAACAACATGGTTGACTCTGTGGAAGAGGACCCACTCTGTATATAAATATAGACTCACCTACCACTTTGCTTGTACTGAGTTGGACCCATTATGCCTTCAGAACTGCCTTAATTCTCCGTGGCATAGATTCAACAAGGTGCTGGAAACATTCCTCAGATTATGTGGTCCATATTGACATGATAGCATCACACAGTTGCTGCAGATTTGTCAGCTGCACGTCCATGATGAGAGTCTCCCGTTCCACCACATCCCAAAGGTGCTCTATTGGATTGAGGTCTGGTGACTGTGGAGGCCATTGGAGTACAGTGAACTCATTGTCATGTTCAAGAAACCAGTTTGAGATGATTTGAGCTTTGTGACATGGTGCGTTATCCTGCTGGAAGTAGCCATCAGAAGATGGGTACACTGTGGTCATAAAGGGATGGACACGCTCAGCAACAATACTCAGGTAGGCTGTGGTGTTTAAACCATGCTCAGTTGGTACTAAGGGGCCCAAAGTGTGCCAAGAAAATATCCCCCACACCATTACACCACCACCAGCAGCCTGAACCGTTGATACAAGGCAGGATGGATCCATGCTTTATGTTGTTTACACCAAATTCTGACCCTACCATCTGAATGTGGCAGCAAATTCGAGACTCATCAGACCAGGCAACGTTTTTCCAATCTTCTATTGTCCAGTTTTGGTGAGCCTGTGTGAACTGTAGCCTCAGTGTCCTCTTGTTAGCTGACAGGAGTGGCACCTGGTGTGGTCTTCTGCTGCTGTAGCCCATCTGCTTCAAGGTTCAACGTGTTGTTGGTTCAGAGATGGTCTTCTACTGGACCTTTGAGAAGAACTCAATATGATGTTCCTAACCACCGTCAGGCTTGTAGACCATCATCACGTACAGGAAAATACTAAAGAGGTGCCTTTATTTGTCCTATACAAAGTCCAGTATTTACAGTCAGAGACCAACAGTAAAGAGACCATGCAGATAACAAGTAATACACAGAGGATTTAACTGACAACAGTGGGTTTAGGGAGTCACAAAAAGTCTGTTTCCTCATTGAGGTCTTTGGGTGACATAATGTCAAAAGGATAGATCCAGAAAAGTTCACATTTGGTTTTCATGTTATGTATGAAGCTGTGACAGATTATTGAAATTGTTAGAATAGATGTTTGTCAAGTTTTAGTTTACATAAAAGCCAAACAAGACTACAGCAATTTTAGGTACCCGTAGCTCACCAAGTCCAACATGCAGTCCTTCACTGGATATTGTGTCCTCTCTCTCTTCCCCATTTCCTGTCATCCTTTCTATAGTAATTACAGATTGAAGAATAAATTGTGCTTTAACTTATTTTGAGGACATAGTGGTTTAAAAGAAAAACAGTTAAAGCTCTACAGTAAATCTCTAGCTAATCCTTAAACTTCAGATAATAAATGCATAGTGTGTTACAGTTGAACTTTAGTTGAAGGGCGTTTTCACATTTTAGCTGTATTGGGAGATTTTTCTCTGAACTGAGGTTGTTTTTGTGAGAATTTTGTACTTTTGCGGAAGTAAGCAAGCTGGGTCTGGTGAAGCAGCCTCTGGTCCATGTCAAGAAGTTGGTGTGGGTTAACCTGCAGTGCAATGTGGTGGAGTTGACTATGTTGAGTAATGTGATTGTTTGAAGGTGTGACATTGACCTTGTGGTGCCAATGTGTGCACCAGTTACACAGCACAAAATGTATGTGTAGTAGAAGCCTGCGTTGTTATTAGTTTTGTCAAAGATAAAAAATTACTGCTGCATTATGACTGCTTTTCATTTCAGTAATATGTGCATTGTTGAACTGTAAAGCCTTCACACATTTTAATACCCCGGCTGCGTAATGAAAAATGCTCTAAGCGTGTACAAATATAGAGCATTTTATGGATGTGACGTAATGTAGATGTTGCTTCGGAGGTGGGTCAGGCAATTTGGAAGGGAGACTTTATGTGAAAACAAAACCTGCAGTAATGACTGTCCCTCCGAAAAGCCATCCGACGCCAGACAAGTATTTCCAACAGGTTCTGTGCTCGTCTGTAAATACAAAGCTGTTCATTATATTGTAGTTCATATTTTCCCCTTGCTTTTATTCAGATTTAAGTAGCTACCACAGTCATTGGCAGAGCTTGCTGCTGCCTTCCAATCTAGCAATGCACAAGCCAACTGAGTTTGCCTCTTAGAAGACCTCCCTGTTTTCCTCTGAGGATTTCCCAGCAGCTCTCAAAGGTCCCTTCTTCTTAATTCAATTTCAGATATGTTCTTCCCCTGAGAAGTCCTCTGAACCTGCCCTCAAAATGTTTTGAGAGGAGGGAGAGAAAAGTGTGTAAGAAATCAAATTTGCCTGAGCCCAACACATTGTGGTTCTCAGGTATGCTATCCTGCTCTGGGCTACCAGCTAACAGACCAGTACACAGCCTCACTGCCCCGCTGGCACTGGATCATTCACTCTGTGTGTGTGTGTGTCTCTCTCTCTCTGTCTCTTCTTCTGTCTTTCTCTTAGTGTGGAGCAGGTGGTTATTAGGTCTGAGCCTACTCCCACCCTCTTCTCAAACCCATTTCCCCCTCCTTCAGTGTTTGCGCTAAGTGAGGACCTTGCACCCTCCCACCAGTCCATCCGCTTCACCGCGGTCCCTCCAGGCTCCTTTTGAAGGTGCTTTCATTTAATCATTTCTTTAAAAAAGATTTTTTTTTTCAGGGCAGTGCGAGGTCACAGATCACATCAGAGCTGCTTTCCGACTCAGTGACCATTTAATCAAGCCGAGGTCCATTTCGCCACCGCTCTTTTCAGACCACCTTTTCTTCCTGGGGCTCAGGGGTGAAGCCCGTGGCCTCGGCCCTTCGAATCCCATTCCTACCAAAGCTTTAGAGGTGGGCTGGGTGACTTACACCAATTCCCGGGGATTTAGAGCTTGACTGAGTGTCCCATATAGCCTTGTAGCCTCACCTGAAATACTTCTGCTTGCCCCTGACCCGAGCAGATACAGTGCTTCACCAAATGTTCTGTCTGACTTCAGTGTTTTGAAGTACTCAGGTTCTAAGTTGGCGTGTATATATATTGATATCTTTGTTGGCAGAGCCCAATCAAGGTCATTCAATTGACAGATCCTGAACTCCAAGTTACTGTTGCTAGTTTGGACAACTTTCTTTCAACAACTCAGTGGCGTCCATTCAAGTTAGTCACATTCTCTGATTTTGTTTGTGGGATTTATGTAACATTGCTCAGAAGCTGACAGAGATGTGTCTGTACACCATGAAAGGAGTTCTCATGCAGCAGTGTTTGGATTGTTGAGTTAAAGGAATACTTCATCCTCCGAAATGATTATTTGTATGTCAATTATCAACTGAATGTGAGCAAACCTTTGTTTTTCCTATGCCTCATAAGTGAACGAAGAATCCAAAAGAGGCAAACATACCTGATTAACTGAAGTCTTCGGGATCCGCATTCAACAACAGCAAAACTATATCAAAACATGTGTTTACAAACCCCCATTTACGTAGCTGTATGCTCAGGACTTACCAAACACGTTTATTTTCGCTAAAACCGTAAATCGTAAACACTTTGTTAAAAAGTTAAGGTGCACTACTCGTCCGTGCGTGACTGAGGGCCGAATTCACAAAGGGATTGCGTGGCTTTTGAGGCCGCTAAACCGGTAAAAATGGAGCAAACAGATACCTTCTAATTCACAAAGCACGCGCAGAGGGTGAAATGCTCCACTAACTGTGCTGCCAAGCAGATTGCGTCTCGGTGCTCTGGTGTATTTTGTACGTAATTTGCACGTATTTAAATGAGGTAATATGCATATATTTGGTGGAAAAATTGCCCATTTCTATGCAAATAAGCCTCATTGATAAACAACGTCTAATTCACTAACACCAGTGCTAATAGCCACACGCAGTTTGAGTGAAGTAAATAACGTCTTTAGAAAGCTGGTGCAAACTGGGCGCTCCTCTGTGGAAGCCTCTCACCCAGACTTTCCAGTGATTGTGGCAGCAGTGATCGTCTGTTAAATCAGTCTGTAAATAATATTTTGACATTATTATTATAATCATTATTACTTTAATGGCATCCGAAGATATTGATGCGTTGAACAGGTGACAGTCTGCGGTCGTTCTCAAAACGCACTTCTGTCACGCACTTCAAAAGCAACTTTCAATAATTTATTTTACGAAACGGGGGAAACAAACGTGAACAAAAACGGTTCCATAATTCATATTAAATTCAAAAGATAACGAAAAAACAGCTACAAGTGAGAGGGAATAGTGATAAAGTGGTCAAACTTGGTCAAATCCACAGCCTCAACCCATCCGACACTGTTAGACTGACTCACCAGCAGACATCACTACATGAGGGTATACAGTATTCAGTACTTTGCCAAACAAAGTCTGCCATTGTTCTGCCACGGTGTTCTTGGCGCAAAGCCAGCATTTATACTTTGCCATGTGTGGCTTATTGCAATCAGGGGCAAATCAGGGGCAAACTGCACTCAGCTGCCAAACTTTGTGGGCGTGTTTGTGCTGGTATATCATTAGCGCAATATCCTTTGTGAATAGGACGTTAAGATGGAGCAAACTGCGGGTGCAAGTGAAGTGCAATTCAAGGTGCTATCAGAGGCCGCAGTTCATTCTTTGTGAATTCGGCCCTCTGTTTGTGCAGAAGTGTTTTAGATAGTAAGATTTTGTAAAATGATTGTGTTTGAGACTGTAAATCAGGCTTAGATTATATTTATAAATTGTAGATACATTGTTAGATGCATGTTTTGATACAGTTTCGCTGTTGTTGAGTGTGGAATACCTTTTACTTAAATTTGTCAAGAATATTTGCCTTTTTTGGATTCTTCTTTCACTGTGGAGGCATGCGAGAAGTTATCTTCCCATATAGTGAGAAGTTATCTTCCCATATAGTGAGAAGTTATCTTCCCATATAGCGAGAAGTTATCTTCCCATATGGAGTGTAACAAAGGGTAAGTACTGATGTAGAAAAAAATCGCTCTAAGCGGTCAAGTATTCCTTTAAAAGTGGCACGGGTTGATCAATTAATTATGTTGTTTTATTAGTTACTCTGGTTTTCACGTGGTTACGGTTGTTACTTTGCAACATACAGTTTGGCAACAATTGAAAGCTTTATCATCCTGACCAATTATTTATTTTGCCCCCACAAAATGAGCTCATGAAAGATTTAAGTTTTGAAATCAGCCACAGAGAACTGAGTGAGTAGAGTGTCTGGAAGGCACACCATCACCTAAACTATTTCTGTCAGTGGTTCTCAACCTTTTTCCTTTAAGGATCCCTCTTCTATCAGTGAGTAAACTAATGACCTCTGACTAAGAGATATATTTTCTCGATATTTCATATTACATTTACCTACCTTTACCTTTGACTTAGCATCAGAGATTTGACACTCAGCCTCACTCAGAGTTTTTCTTATACTTTTAGAAACTTTAAAGCAGTTGTTCCCAGCTGTTACAGCCACATGGTCCAGATCTCTCTTAAGTCATTCAGGGTCCACTCAGTTTAATTTACTCAGCATCTTACTTTCGTTGGCCATGTCGTGGGGCTAGTTCAGTCTGTCAAATAGCTGTCCGTTATTCACTCACTCTACAGCAGGAAATGACACTTTGATATAAAAGCTCTGCGTTGGACATTTACTGTACTTAAAAATAAAATTTGTTTTTTTTTTTTTTTTTTTTTTTTACAAACCACTGCTTTAAAACATTTGGGGTTTTTTTTTCAATATATTATTTGAATGATATTTTTAAGCTTTAGAATAACATTTTCATTTAGTGTTCTTCACAGAAATGAATGAAAGGATGGGATTTTACCTACTGTTTATATTTTTAAAAAGTTTTCTTAAACCCTTAAAAAAAACAAAAAAAAACAGGAGGGCCTTGCGACCCCCAGTGAAGCTTAGTTGTGGTCGGGCCCCCAGGTTGGGAGCCGCAGATTTAGACGGTGACCCAACAGTCCTGGTTTTGCAACTCAATGACTTATTTCCTGTCTTGAATTATTCAGAGCTCAATTTTGATGCATAATGTAAAATAAATCTGACTTTTCCAAAACAGCTGACAGGCTGTTTAGTCAGGCTCCTCATATTTCATATTCAGAATATTGTATTTCCTATTATGGTTTATGATTGCAGCTACATGTTTTGAACGTCAATGTAGTGTATTTAAGTTTGTAGGATTGATTCAGATTCAGAAAACATGAGCATTGTGTGGATGGCGAGGTTCACTTCTGAAGGGCTTTGGGGGTTTTTCAACCTACAAAGAAAACATAAATTAATTAAAAGCAAACCATTCCGTTTTCTACATATATAAACATGCCATCCCTGTATGGAGAGTGTGATAACTTCTTGATTTTTAAAATGAACAGCTGGTAAAACACAGCAGACACAATTGTTTTTGCAGAATGTATGTGCATGATTTAACCTCCCTGAGACTGACTTGCAGCTTTTCTGTTAAATGACTACTTTTTGTATTGGTTTACCTGAATAAGGGTACATGCCTATTGATTTATATGTTTAAAGCACTGTGAAATTGTTTTTCTTTTTTGGCTAATAGTATTATTATTCTTACTGTGTCATGGAACAAGAGTGTTCATAAATGTATGTTAAATTCAATTTACTTTGTCTGCTCCCCTAGTTTCATAATCCTCAGCAAGACACATCTGTGTGCTGAATGTTTTAAAGGCAGTCTGAGTCTTTGCCACAGTCATACTCTGTCATACCAGTGTGGCACCAGACTGTGTCGTAGATTAGGCTGTTTACAAGCACTGAAAGAAAATGATCAACAATAAGGTCTATACCATAAGTCTTTAGAAAGCACTTTGTGTCGCACAGTGGTGGATGAAGTACCTGAAAGCCATTCTTGGATAAAAGGACAAATGTCTTACCAGAAAATAACTTTGGTTGAAGTTAAGGTCACCTATTAGAATATTACTTGAAAGTCTCAAAGTAGCTGGTTTTACTGTACTTAAGTTTCAAAATGTAATTTATTATATTAGAATTAATTAAGCATTGAAAGTAGAAGGACAAGTAAATGCTGGTAATAAAGAAGCAAGCGGTCAGAATTCTGAGGATTGTGACGTTTGTGTCTTCTTAACATGTACACCACCTAAAAATGGAGCATGCATTACACTTGAAGAAGAACGAGGTCTTCCTCACAACTTGAAGCATTTAGAGGAAACATTTGACTATTCAGGGCTGACACAGTGCAGTGGAGACCTCCTGGGCACTCCCTTTAGCAAGGCACCGAACCCCCCAACTGCTCGGGGAGTCTGTCCATGGCAGCCCCCTCAGTCTGACATATCTCCACTTTGTGCATGTGTAGGTCCCGTGCATGTGTGTGTATTTTCGGACCTGTGTGTTAACGACAGCGGAGTGAAAAAATTGAATTTCCCCACAGAGGGATTAATAAAGTATATAAAATTAAAAAAAATAATTAAAAAATTTCTGTATGCCATCATATCTTGGCTGTTTCCATTGCACTCACTTGCATTTACCTTCTTTCGATGCACCAATTTTTTCACATCCCTCATGTAAACTTTTTTGTCAAATTTCTTTGAAATTTTGGAATTTCCACTCAGTTTTATTTAACGCACAAATTAATAATGTGCATAAATACAACGCACTCATGTTTGTTATCAGCTACCTGATGGTTATAGGTGATAGTGTTTTAAATATACAGCTTTAACAGAGGATGTGAAGCAACACATCGACTTGATCTGTCGGGCCCCAAGTCTCAAGTTTCTAACTCTCTGAGAGATCAACTGTCAAATGTGTCACTTTCTGTTTCTCTTTCATTTGCATCACCTGGGGCACATTTCCAGGTTGAACCAAATGTTTCCTTGAAACGATGTGTAATGTTTTGTCTCACTTGGTGGGTGTTTCAGAGGTGTAACTTAGTTAGCAAATTCTAGTAGATCTTTACTTATTGCTTGCTTTGGCAACATAGATGTGTGTTTTCCAGGCCAATAAAGCTCCTTTTAAATTGAATTGAATTAAACCCTGCCATATTATAAGGCAATGCACGTTGTCAGGGCTAAACACAGCCCTAGTGTGAACTGAATTTAGCTGAACTATACTGAACTCAACTCATTAATATAAACTAAACTGACCTTTAGTGTTGGCTTTGTTTTGGAGTCGCGCCGTTTTGCAAGGACAGTCCCTCTCTCCTTTATTCTTCCTTATGAAACCAACCTCATGAGACTAATTCATTTGCAGAAAGCAAGATGGCCAGGGTGACACATCAAACAAACTTTGTTAGATTATTCTTCATCTCTCCATCGTGCATTTGAACAATTTATTTGGGGCAGCTTTTTTTAGGAGAAAATCCTACAATTCCTGCATTACATTTCCATCCTCTTCTGAAAATTCCTCAGCAATTGCAAAGTCAGTAGAGTGATCCTACATTCTGTCAATTAACTGTTTGAAGCTTCACCTGTTAACTAGGCTCCACCTAATATTTAAGGAATTTGTTGGTTTTAAAGTCACTATGTGCTTTATTATTTGGATGTGTGTTAGTCTATCTGGCATATGTGCTGGTGGTGCTTTATTGATCTGTTTTGCTGCCAATCGATGATGGGTGTGGTGTTTTCCATGCTTATCAGACTGTAATCAGTCAACTGAAGGAAAACTATCACTTTTTGTTATGCGTGATGTTCCAAAGGTTACTCCACGCATTAAATCCATCATGCATTCAATAGATAGTGGACACATTTTTTTGTCTTTCTCTTCCCCCCCTCTTCATGTCCTGGAGAGATGATGCATTTCCTTGTAGAAATAGCCACAGTGCTGTTCCCCCGAACCATTAGGAGGCTTAAGTCATTGTTCATCCTGTGACTCTGAGCCATCATCCTGTTACTTCTCCTTTCTTTATCTTCTCCTTGTGCTCGTCCGTGGTGTAGTGAAGCAGCAGATGCAGCAGTGTTGTCCATTTTGATCCTTTTTCATCATTTGCAAACAAAGAAACAGACTAGGAGCCGTTTCCAGACAGACAGCAGCTAAAATAAAATGCTGTGCCACGTTTTAACGGTCTCTCTTGGACGGAGGCATGTAAGTATGTGTGCTGTGTGTGTATGCGTGTGCACTCGCGCATGTTGATGAGCTGGAGGTAGAGAAGATTGCTTTTTTACAGCCTCTCAATCACAAAGAGCCAACAGAAAGGTACACACATGCAAAGACATGGAAGACTATTTCTAGAGTTTTAGTCATTGGCCATTGGGCAATCATGCAGCCAGTTGTTGAAGAAGGCCAGAATTATAACCCCTGTATTGAGTCTTTTACAAAGGGGCTTGAGTTTAATGTGGTGAGTAGAAAAGACATGTGCTGTGTCCACCAAACAGCAAAAAAGTGTTCCTAGATACACACTGATTCTCTTCTCTGTGATTTATGGATTTAAACTGCATCTGTTAGGATCATCGAAATCCAACGTCCTCTGTGTTCCCCTGTCATGATGATGGTCATGTCAGCCTTTTGATTTGTGCTTTTCCACTCACAACAAGTTGTAAAAATGTCTTGGCATGAATGATCTCGTAATACTAACAGGAACAAGGACACACTGTGTCATTGGTGTGGAGCACCTGAAAGCAGGCGCAGCCAATATGATCCAGTTGCAGAGTTGCAGCACCAGCAGTTTCAGTCATGCAATGATAGACCTACATTCAGTCCAACCTGAGCCACCTAAAGGCAACATGAGTCACAGCAGCAGCACTTCGGGCGTAGACTTCTTGATGTTGCCAAGTGCAGTCAGTGAGTGATTTTTTTTTTTTTTTACACCAGTGTTTTGTGAATGTTTGAGTTTCAGAAGGAATCATCTTTTTTTTTTACTAAATATTGGAAAGAGTGTAGAGTGTAGAGTTCAGTTGTTTAAAGAACACATACCTGAAAAAGTTAAATGTAAAAAAGAAGAGGTTAAACATTTAAGGATAAATGCCTACTCACTTTCTTGCTAATGATGAGATGAGAAGCAGCAGTCCAATAGCATCTTCTGGAGCCCCCAGGGACAGTTTTTGGTCCTGGCTGGACTCAGGAGTATGAATGGAGCATGATGAACATAGCAGAGCACTACATGGCCTCTGACAAAGAGTGGGACCCAACCGGTCGCTATGTGGTCACCTCTGTCCCCTAGTGGAGCCACAAGGTGTACAGTGCATACTGGCTGTGGGCGTTCAAGGGTCGTCTTCTTCAGGAGAACAACAAGGACCGCTTCTGTTAGCTGCTCTGGAGACCCAGGCCTCCCACCCTGCTCAGAGGAGACCGGATCAAGATGATCAAGAGGAATCTTGAGAAATACTCTACGATCTTCTAGCAGAAGGATTGTCTGAGCCAGTCCAAGGCCTCCAAGGAGCTGAATGAGAAGTGCAAGTTCATGATGGAGGACTACCATCGCTACAGGGAGACCTATCTGGAACAGAAGAGCATTCGCCTTGAGCTCAGAGGAGGAGTGGATACTGATGAACTGGACAGCAATGTGGACAACTGGGAGGAGGAGAGCACTGAGGTTTTTTTTTTTAAGAATGAAGCAATCATTTCCCTTAGAGATCTTTGAAAAAGATGAGATGATGAGAGATGAGAAGGCTGACACCACTCCTATTTCTCTATGGTAAAATTAACTTTGTATAAAGACTGGAATTAGCTTAGCATTAGTCTGAGGCCTGGTCTGCATGTACATAGCTATATAGCTTTTTCTTTATGTTTTGTCCTCGTGCAAACTGATGTCAGATCACTAAAGATGGACATTTTGTAAAACTGTGCAAGGTGAAGGTTTTCAGACACTAGAATTTCAGTGTTGACATGTAGACAGGGAAAACTTGTTTTTGGCTTGTAACATCAGAGTGTGCTGGTTACCTCTTTTGCGAGGCGTCACAAATGAGGCAACATTTCGTGCAATAGCAGACTTGGAAAGAAAAGTGCTGGCTCCAAACTTGCCAATAGGACTTTTTACATGTTAACACATAAATGTAGACTTACTCTTCCACCATAGGAACGGAGGCGTCAGAATGCACTATGGAGGTCACTGCTTCAGGCTTCTGATTGGCTAATATCTTTCTCATCATCTTCTTCTTCTTTGTGTGGCTTTGGGGTTAGGGTTATATCACTGCATGTTGGTTTGGCGGTCCTTGACAGTGCTTCAGTTGTGTTTTTGGGTTGTAATATGGACATAGATATTTTGAAAACAGTGCTTGCATGGACAAAAAAAAGAACCTAAGTCTGATAATGACAACTCCCCCCTTTGGACAGTCTGCAGTGTGTTAAACATGAATGTGTAAGTTTGTGAGTGAGTTACCATCCAGTTCCTAAGCTTCAAACAGGTTAGATATGACACTGGTAACTCTGGTGGCCAGCGTTGTACTCACATCTGCCTTCTAAGACAGAGAAGAAGAGTGTTGTGGAGCACAGGAAGTGATTGATATTCTATTGGGGCATCTGCCATTCACAGCATTTATACTGAATTTAGTTTCTCAGCACTCTGTGCTTATCCAGCAGGGCTGAAGGGTTAGCGCCCTCGTAGACCCACCTCCACATTCCCAACACTGACCCATGACATCACTTCCTGCTGACACAGCACGGCTGTCAGAGATGAGCCTCAGTGTCCTTCAACCCCTATCCTCACCCAATCATGTAGCTGCTGTGAAAATGGACACAAACACACACACAGGCACACACTAACACACAGCCTTCCTCCCCTTTTGACCTCGTGTTTTGTTCTCTGTTTTCAGCAAGCCTTCAAATTAGTCTGAATGTGTTATATCAGAGTGTGTCAGAGTGAAGGCCTGTGGCGGCACAGAGAAGAGACTGAGAATATGAGCTGCCAGTACTATTGGACTCTCATTAACCTCCCTACCTCCTCTCTCTTCACCAAGTCTCCTTCATCAGCTCATCCAGGCCTGAAGTGACACATGGGCCTCTAGAGTGTCAGTAGCGATAAAGATGCCGCCACTTCAACGTTTTAATTGGAACTTCTGCTGTTGATGTGTGAACAGCTGTAGGACGGAGAAGGGCAGATCTATCATCCCTGCCCTCCACGGACCGCCTGAGGTCAAATGGCAGCAGTTACTGTGGCAGGAAAAGCCCAAAGCTCCTGTTTATTTATGATTTTATTGCTCCACCCTTCTCGCTCTGCACCTCACATCTGCATATTCACGTCTTTTTGTGAAATGACGGAGGAAGAGAGAGATCGCATCTGGAGGAGTCGGGGGCTGTACGGCCGAGTGAAATGACCAGCAAGGACGTATTTATAGACGCAGAGTTCGCACAGTCACACTAGTCGATGCAGATGCACACACACACACACACACACACACACACACTCAGGCGCACACTCACATACACTTGTGTGAATCTTCTCTCTCCCTGCAGACACAAATCCATTATTCATTTCAAAATGACTCATTTTTCGCCCTGTGGCTCCTGGCAGTAGTGTGGCGCCTGACCAAGGGGGGTGCTTTTTCTAATTAATGCAGATTGTGCAAGAAAACAAAAATAACATATTTACTCTGATGCCTGATATTACAGGAGTGCAGGCGTGAAATAGCGCTGGTAGCAAAATCCAGTCTTTGACCTATTATAACCCTGCACACTTAGAACTGCGTCTAGTTTTGAGTGCACGCATCAGCCAAGCTATCCTTGTTTTTTTTTTGTTTTTTTTTTACAAATTATCCATTCTATTTATGTAGTGTTTTTTCATGTTCTATCAAGCTTTACAACAGAAGTAAATCCAAATACACAAGTATGCATAATGTTGTCAGGCAGGCAAGCCGTAGATCAGACTGGCATCTGGATGCAGTGGCTGTAATTCACCTGGAGTTGTGTGTTCTGCCTTTTCTGTACCTGATGCCAATCCAGCCTTGTCACTCAGAGTACAGACCTGATAGGTACAAAGCTAACAAGGCCCATATAAGCAAAAGTTAAGCATCACGCCATGTCGTCTAAGCACAGAGACAAGAACAAGAATTCTCCTCAAGCTGTCCTCGTGAGATGTGATCTGATTTTAATGAGCCCACCAAGTGTCAATGAAAGCATTGCACATGTGTTTACCTGTTACACTGCATATGTACTGCTGACACATTGGACCAGAGATCATTATGGAGTCGAGATCACATACATGCATGCATGCATATGCGGGGTACATACACGGACAGACAGACAGACAGAGAGACACACACATACTCATTACTATACGCAGCCTAAGATCGAGGTGGGGCCACATCTTCTAATTCAAATATTTGATAAGGCGAGACACAGTGCTGCTTTGCATGCTATTAGATGGCAATCTAAATAACATTTACATGTCATTTATGTCTATTACCTTCTTTTTGAAGAGTGGTGTCAGCACTGTGTGCATATTAAAGCTCATATTTATTCCACTAGCCAGCATGGTTCCTGTCCCGAATTTGCAAATGAATGCAAATATGGGTTTCCTCCCCAGACAGTTCTTGAAAGGTAGTGGTTATAGGAATGTTTATGAGATTTGGAGACACAATATTTGATCAGTCATGGATATGATGTCTTAGTTGATTTGGGTCTTTGGTCAAGGGAATATCACCGGGATAGATGTTCATTGTCTGGTCTGTTGTCATGGTGTTTGTGATATCTTTCACTCTGTTTAAAATGACATGAACATGATGTTGGTTTTGCTTTTTGTTCAGTGCAGATAATGTTGACAACACAGGGCCTTGTAAGCAGGTGACAGAATTGTTAAGCATACTCTTCCTGTCTGTGACTTCTCATGTTGTCTGCTAATTGCAGCATGGAGGAGCTTTTCAATACTTTATTTAGGGGCCCAGCAGAAAATACCGTCAATTAGTGCGAGCAAGAATAATAATGAAACCGTTTAATTGCATTAACATAATGCCTTTGAACGATCATTACCAAAAATGGTTGCGATAATAAAGCAATTACTATTTTGAGACAGCAATTAGCCCAGCACCTTTCTTCGACACTATAATTACCACCAGCAAGGAGAAACATGGATGGATGCTCATGTGTTGAAAGTCTGTGAAGAAGCTGGAAGCAGTGGAGAAGATGAAGATGGGCAAGATAGGCTGTCAAAGACCAGGCGTATCACTCTGAGGACGCTATTCCACTCTGACACATCCACAATAACCCTCAAGAGGAGCAATAGCTTCCCTCTGTCCGCGCACGAATTTCAATGTTGTTTTGCACACATCTCTCCATTATGAGAGCTTTTTTTGGTAACGGAGGAGATGTTGAAATAGAGGGAGTGAGATGGAAGGAGCGAGGCAGGCATGGATGGAGGAAGGGAGGGAAGAATGAGAAAGAGAGATTGGTTTTCATGCCTGGTAGTCAGCGAGCCTGTAAATCTCCCAGGAGCGTAGTGGAAGACAGCAGAAGGTTGATAGTCATCCATCACTCCTGACAACCCCACTGCTCTGGAAGGGCCTGACAGCACAGCCCTGCCTGAGAGCGGCGGAGAGAGAGAGAGAGAGAAAGAGAGAGGGGAAAAACAGAAGAAGAAAGATAAATAGAAAGAGATGCTGCCTGCAGAATGAGCAAATTAACTCTTCCATGTTTAGAGCAGAAGGCGAGAGGGAAAGAGAAGGTGAGAAGTGCAGCAGTTGGCTGTTACAGCCGCTCTGTTCATCCCTCACTGAGTGCCTGTGGCAGCAGTAGTGCTGCTGCTGAGGGAGTGGAGGTGGACTGGCAGGAACTAGCTCTGTCTTCATTGCAGCACAGTAGCACAGTGGCTCCTAATCTCAACGTGTCTTTGTTTTTTCAACTGTTAGAAATACTGTCCTGTTTTTTTTTGTGCTTTGTTTGTACATACACTGATTCACATTCCTGTAATTTACCTTAAACATTTTTTCATTGTGCTGGGATGGTAATGCAGGATGGAGTATGTGCATTTCCATGTCAGTTACAGAAACAGTATGTGTCATGTTTATACGTATATTACAAACATGTTTGGACAACCCTGTCTCCTGAAATTACTTACATCTACTGTTAATTAATAACAGCAAATAAGTTTTGAAAGAAACATGATGACGCCTGGATTGCATTTTTAATTAACACATTGAAGAAATGTATTTTGCAAAAGGTTCATTGGCAACACATTTGTTTATCTGCTCTTGTAAGACAGTAACACCAGATTTAACTTTTTTTACGGTTATGTTTAGGCAATCAAAGGACGTGGTTAAAGTTAGGCAAACACTGTGATCTTGTTTTCTACCATTAATCAAAGTGATTTTGTTGCCCAAACCTAACCACACAGAAGTCCTGTGCAGTACACTCACTTAAAAAAATATTGCCCATTAACAAAATCCAGGTGGGAATTACATTTCCCTTGAAAATGTAAGTGTCAAAACAAAGTATATAAATGTATTTCTAGAAGACAGTGTTGGTCTGTAACAACTGAAAGCAGGTCTTGTTCAGTATTTTTCCCAAACAATTGGTTTCAAGGCCAATCCAGACAGAGTTAAATGCAGGGGTGTCAAACTTAAGGCCCGTGGGATAGAACCGGCCCGCCAAGGGTCCGCTCTGGCCCACTAGATGACTAGATTCAAGAGGTGCCAGGTTTCAGGAGCAAGTTAAACAATGCGTTGCCTACTTTATGTAAAATTCTGCTTCAGAGGCTTTTCCATCCTGACCTGAGTACAGTTCTTTGATATTACAATGAAATTGAACATTGTGCAAAATATTGTCGATCAGCAGCTTCAGTTCAAAACAATCTGTAACAGGCTGTATCACAGCTGTACCAGGAAATGTATTGATAAATGCACATGTAATGACAGTGAGAAGTAGACTGAAAAACTGAGACAGAAATTGCACTTATTTTTTCATCTGTTTTGTAAAAGGATGAATGTCTACAGAATGTAATTGTACGTCTTTACACACAAAAAAAGGTAAATTATTGGAGCTGATAGTATTTATAAGTTATTGTGCCATGGTGTTATTGGTCCTGCCCACCTCAGATCAAATTGGGCTGCGTGTGGCCCATAAATTAAAATGAGTTTGACACCCCTGATTTAATGAATCAGTATTGGCTATAGCTGATCAAATTCTGACGCTTCCTTTACTGTGCTCCACTGTGTTTTGTCAAGTTTGTCTTGTGTTGCAAAGCTGCTCTTCTTTACCATATCTGGGCTTTACTTTGCAAGCAGAGTGTGTCAATGTGAAGAAATATTTGGGACTCCTTAATCGTGAGATCCAGGTTGTCAATATACACATAGTTAATAAGCTTTGATGCTAGCAAATGAGTAATATATCCTCCTATTTTCTTACTAGCAAAATTGAAGGGACAGTTTGCCCCCAAATCAAAAACATATTTTCTGTTACTTGTAGAGCTGTTTATCAATCTGTAATGGAACTAGATGTACAAAATACAACTGAAAAACTCAACAGCAACATCTTTTTACAGAAACCATGACCCTGTTTCTCATCCACATCCATGATAATCCACAGACCTTGTTGTGAGGAGTTTCATGGAAGAACTATTTTCTTTCTACCAAACTACACCCACCAACTGTATCACAACGCAGAAAGAAGTGTGTATTTACTCATGTACGACAGTGCTTTGTATACATATATGGTGTCCTCCTCAGCCTAGCTGAGCTCCATCTAGTTCCATTATATCAGAGAGAAGGCAGACATCTCTACGGCCAATATCTTCAACACTTGGCAACTCACACCAAAACAATTTAGGCTGATAAGTAGCACTACAGGTATGAGCAAAAATATGTATTTTCTCTCTTTGTTCTGTCCCTTTAAATGTACAAAGCATTCAAGTAGCAGGTTGAAATTTTTAATCAATGCTGCCGATTGTCGTCATCACTGGTTAAAATGACAAACATCACTGTTTGCAGGTCATATCAGCTGTCTCGAATAGAAAAAGAAGAAGAATAGAATTAGTATCAGCAGTATCAGCAGAGACCCATTATTCAAGGATTTGGATCACGACCAAAAGAACCTGCAGGACATTGCTACTATTCTTTTTTATTATAGTTTTCTACGTGACACAATAAAAGAGTGAATAAGAGTAGAAGAACACATGCTGGACTTTTTTGGACATATGGGATAAGTTTAATTTTACGTATTTCATGGCAGTGAAGGTAGCTGTGGGCAGGGTGGTAATAAAAGGGGAACTGCATGTTCAAACAACATAGGATCTTATTGCTGGAGAGCTGTCCAAACACCCTGGCCATTAATATACCAGTCAACATGCTAGAGTCCCTATGCATGTGTGGCTAGCTGACCATGACGCATTCTACACATATCGACTCCACGAAAACACACACTGTAGACGGTCATTATCAAATCCCAACATGAATGTGTGATCTCATTATAATGCAGCCATGTTGTCGTAGCACGTGCAGTGTGTGGCTCGGTTATTAAATGTTGGCAATAGAGGACTTCCATCGAGGTGAACTAATGTTTATCTCCGCCTTTCACAGCTAGTTTATTGTGTGAGCTTTAAAATATTCTTGCGTAATACAAAAGGTTAACGTGTTACAATTCTGGTGTTTATTTGTGTCTGTATCTCTGTGCATATGTGCTTGTGTTTGTGTGTGTGTGTGTGTCTGACCTCCATCAGTGTCTGGAGGGTATTGGCCATTGCTGTCACTCAGTGCGAGAGAAGCCCTAATTAAAGAAGTTCCAGTTGTACATCGCCTTACAATGGAAGGGAGAGATTGCCTTTCAACTCAGTGCCCAATACAGAAACTTCCTCCTCCTCCGGTTGAATAAAAGAGTCTGATACAAAAAGCCATGAATGCCTAAACCAAACAAAAGCTCTTTAAAAGACTGTCACCGTGCTATCTGATATCTCTTGGAACAGCACTGCTTTGAATAAATCTTTTTCAGTGAAGAAGGGAGAAGGAAATTAAAAGCTGACATTTAAAAGGCTGCTGCTGGGACTCGTGGCCCCCAGGATCAATAGCTAGGTATCTCGCAACTTCCCCCGCATATTAGCTCACTTTTCCACGGGGCATCTCAGACTAAGTACAAACAAACCAAAACTACTGTAGGAATATTACTGTGTTGTTTTGTCAGTTTACCTTCAGGTGTGTGTGACTTGGGCGAGTAGCAGAGGGGGGAGGGGCAGGGTATAGTGTCTATCTCTGTGTGTTTGTGTACCTGTAAATGTGTTTAAAGGGTCCCATCCTCCTCTTCCTTGTGTCAGCACCTTGAGTTGACACTGGTCATTGGGGACCTAAACTGTCAGCAGCGACATCACACTGAAGGAAAAAAGAGAAGGTGGGAAGGTAAAAGAGAGCAGGAATAGTAAAGTGTTGTGTGTGTGTGTGTGTGTGTGTGTGTGTGTGTGTGTGTGTCTGGGGGGTACTCGTGTAAGTGACATTGTTGACATTTAGTTGTACCGGATGACATTGTCAGTATGCGACTTTGTGAGCAGTCTGTCAGGTTATGTATAACAGACTTAACTCAAGGTCATGCATGTGCTCTCGAAGGTGTCATGCCTGTACCCTGATCTCCCTGACATGCAAACACACACATACACACACACCCACACACACGTGTCCCAGCCTGCACATACTGCGACCTCCGTCCAGTCCCATAGGGCCTCGGGCTGTCCCTCAGTGGTCCTCTGTCATACTGTTATGCCCACCTATTGCTGGCTTGTGACCTTCCTCACTGTCACCAGGCTTTACAGGAGCTTAGCCACAGCTGAGCTGCCCTGCTTGAGCGGGCCTTCACCATAATGCCACCCTGGGGAGTCACCCCAAACCCACTGAAAAGGCTTCTTGCTTTTTCAGTGAGTGCTAAAATAAACAACCAGAAGCATTTTATGTAAATTATCTGGCTTTTTTGATTATAACGTATTATATTTGCAAGACTTTTGAAAGTGCACCTGTGTTGTTGCAACAGTTGGTGGGCCATGCTAGCCTGAAAGGTTCAGTGTGCAGGATTTAGGAGATATCGGCAGAAATGAAATATATATATGTACATAATAAGTATGTTTACTTTTGTGTATAATAGCCTGAAAATAAGAATTGTTGTGTCTGCATGGTCTTAGAATGAGCCATTTATATCTAGATAGATCCTCGTCCATGGATATCGCCATGTTGCACTATCATGTTTCTACAGTAGCCCAGGACGGACAAACCAGACACCTACTCTAGATAGAGCCATTCAAATTTTTGCGTCTGCCACTGTAGTCAGAAGCCCCTCCATGACGAGAGTGTTAGAAAAATATGAAACTGCTTTTTTCGCCGTTTTGATCAGTTTAAATCACTGGGTCCATTTGTTTTGGTAAGGAAGAGACCTCTGCTGATAATTTGGCTCCTGGTAAAAAAAACCCTGAACATCTTGATCTTAGGTTATCAGATAAGAAAGGTAGAACACATTAGCAGGTGCTAGGCTAGCAGCTCTTCTCTGACATGGTGAACAGCATCAGAGAATCACTGATATGTAACACGAAGCTTCTGTCGTCCTTGTTTTTTACCGGTTTGACTCACTGGGCCTGTTGGTTTTAGAGAGAAGGAGACCTTTACGGATAATCTGGGTCATGGTAAAAACCTCTTGAATGTCTGGATCAGAAATAAGGTGAGCACACATCAACAGGTGCAGGGCTAACATAGGAAAAACACTTGTTTGTAACCTGAACCTGCTTTATTCAGTGTTTTCACCAGTTTTAATCACTTGGTCCGTTTGTTTTGGAGAGGGAGAGACCTCTGCGGATAATCTGGCTCGTGGTAAAAACCTCCTGAACGATAAACACTGAAGGGATTCTAACCAGGAGAAGTTTCATCTGTTCGTAATCTGCTGTTCTCACCACTAGATGCCACTAAATCCCCCCAAATCTTGCACCCTGCTTCTTTAAAGGAGAACTGCAAATTATTGTAACTTTGGGTTTTATTTTCATACCTGCTGCCATTGGTTTTACAGGTTAATATAACACTGTGCTCACCGAAATAGTTGCTAAGATCGATGTTTACAGTTTGGTTGTAACTTATGGTTTGCCTCCGTTTTATCATCCAGATAAGTTGTTTGTTTGCAACCTCTCTGTTAGTCTGACTGCCCATTGGGTCTATTGTTAGTGATTTCACCATCCCAAGTTGTAATATACGATAGTTTTCCAACGAGTTGTGTTACCACTGTTTGGCTAGCCCGCTAGCTTAGATACCACAAAGGTTTAAACTAAGTGACAGCTGCCTATGAGGCTCCATATATGCCGGGGACATTTCAGTTTTAAATGGCACCTGCCAGGAAGTGATACCCAGCAGTGCAGCACAGTGTCATGCTGTTCATGTAACTTGCATAATGTTTTGCCAGTACAGTTGAACAGCTGTGACATACACCAATATACTAGCACATTTTTTTACTGAAATGTTAAAATATGTGGCTACAATTAAAAAGGCTTAAATTATATTTTTGATATGATTTTATGCCATTTAGTGCTTATATTTCTTTTCTCCTTCGTTATAAATCCCTCTGAAAAACTTAGAAACGTTCTTTTACAATTCATAATTAATTGATAAAAATAACTGGTATAATACTTGATTATGGAGCTGATACAGTTGCAGGGGCAAATTTAGGTGTTAAATATCAAACCTACAGATTACTACATTAGTTCCACATGTGTTTGCAAACATGTCTCATTACTTATACATCATTGCTCAGGTGAGGAGCAATATCACACAATTAGTCATCATTTCATAACTATGATTTCTATATAATTTCACATTAACCCACATGCTGTAGATTACAAATCTGCTTCCCACAGTTTTACCAACAGTATAGATATAATGTAGCAAAATGCCTTTTGCATACTATATGAGACTCTGTATTGTTGGACAGTGTCATTATTATTATGACCATTTTATTTTAAAGTGCAACAGTTGTTCTGATGATGTGCACATTAAAATTCAGTTGTAAAACCTGAGTCAAAGGCATCATAAATCAACGTAATGTGCGTCAAATCCAGCTTTATTCAACCATCCTGACTCTACTAATTGTGTGTTTTACTACCATAACAGTAATTATGTGTACTGTAAAGCATTTCTGTGTATTTCTGCACATGTGTTGGACTCTGGGTGTGTATGGTGTGTATGTGTATTGTGCTGCTGGCAGTGTCAGGTAGTCCCCGGTACTGTGGGTAGTTGGCACGCTGTGCGTCAGTGATCAGACTGATCAAAGACAACAAGAGAGGAACAGGCAGAGGTGCCAGCAGCTATCAGCCTGCCTGTCTCTGATGGCTATGGACAGGGCTCACAGATCTGCTCTGCTTGCTTGTGTTATGCTGTGAGGAAATCACAGTGTGGCCGGGGTGATTCAGAGAACCACAGTTTGGTGATGAGTGCAGGAAACCTCACCTGATACCTGATGGGGCTGATTTGTTTCAGCTACATTACTGTTTTAGACTCACCCGGGCAACATTTCAAGTGCAGTGTTGTGGGAATAATAATTTTCTGTGATTAAGTGTTTTTTAAAAAATCTCATTGTTGCTGCGGTCTGAACCCAGGGTCAGACAAGAAAGAGTCCCTGGAGCAGTTTTAGTTTCTTTTGCTTGCACATAAAGCCATCAGTACAATGGATTCTTGCCAGAACTATGAAAGAACAATCTCTCTAAGCTAGGCCTCCTACAGCAACCACATATACACAGGCATAATATGATCTGCATTTACATCTTAATATTTTTGTAATATAGTTCATTAATGTAATTGTAAAACAAGTAATTTTAGTTTTGGTTTATAAACAGTGGCAATACCTAAATGACACATACTCATATTACAGTATTTTAACAGTTGTTGAAAATTCAAAAGTCATGCGCCTGTTAATCATTTTAGTAGGCTCAAATAAGACAGGCCAATGGATTCTGTTTTTTGTCAAAGAAACACATTGCATAATTATTTTTTAAGGTGCAATGTTTAATACCTGATCACATGCTCCCAAGAAGTAGAGGGCAGCATTTCACCAGTCTACTACAGAGTCCATACAGTCTAAATTTAGAATACACAAAATTCGACCAAACTGTCACAGGGATTTATACAAGACACACGTCCAGTGAAATTTGATACCATTAACTCCTTTACCCTGTGCACTGCAATTTAGTCCTTTTTTGCCTCTTCTTACATTGATGGATGCTGATTTATAATTGTCAATGTTTCTGGATGGATCTGGTAATCCATGGTTTTTTGGGCGTGGAATGATTCAACTATTCACACTTCCCAAACATCATCGCTCTGCAGCCGCCTTTGATCAGCGAATAGCAGCGATCCACTGCAGGAACAGGACAGCACCTCACGGTCACCGTCACACCAGTCCTTACTCACCGTAAAGCACAGGCCTCTTCTCCGTCTCCTGCCGGAGTCCTCTTCTCTGTAAGCTTGGCATATAGAAAAAGAGCGTCCTGGTTGAATGATGCTGTCCAGGATTTAGCCAACTTTCAGTGGATCAAAGGATATACCGCTGGAAGCTGATGCAGCACGGAAAACATCCAGTTTACTTTCAGATGCCTGTACAGTGGCTGGCAGGATGCTAGTTCAGCTGATGTCCGTCTTCTCTGTTGTTTCCTCAGTGTTTACTGATGTTTGAAAACCTCAACCTGGCTAGCTAGCAAAAGTCAGTAGGGGGAGAGTTTAATGACTGGTGAGTTGATTTCCTCATCCCAGTGAGTGATTCTTGGCCACATGAATACTCTCCAAAAAGCACCATCAACACTTACACAATAAACATAAGAGCCCACATATAGCCCAAATTTGGAGAGGTGACTGGAAAACGTCTGTGCCTACATCGACGTCAGTACGGTTTCTGCTGTCCTTAGTTGCACTAAAGTTCGCCAAGTAGCCAACGTTAGATGTCACTTACCAGTCTAAGCGAAATGTTGCGAGCACAGTGTCAAACCTCATTTCTTTACTCGCCAAGAGCTATCTCTAATGTATTGAGTGTTTTGCTTCATTTGCATCACTTCTGTCTTTGCTGCAATACATTGTGTTTATTCTGCTACTAATACGTGCCATGCACTAGAAGACTTTGAAAAGACTTTGAAGAACATTTTCAAAGGACTAAAGGCTGACATCCTCTCACATCGAAAAACAATGTGAGTTTTTGGTCACACACTTAAAGATTTTACAAAGACTGGAGACAGTATGGGGTAACTATTTGCAAGAATACAAGAGATTTCTTTTGAGATTTTTTCCCATCCTGCTTCTGGTGAAAAATATTACACCAAAGTCCCTTTATGAAGAAATATGACAAAGTAACAATTTCTTAGGCGTCCACAAAAACACTTAACTCTTCACAAGTTAAAAGGTGTTAAAGGTTAATAGTATCTTTGTCAGGTCAGCATCAATATAATTCATAAAGATAGCCTGTATTTGCGTAAAAGCTTAATATTTTGGAATTTGTTGCCTCAACTCGCCACCGGCCTCTGTTGGTTAGCTCCATTTCAAAAATTAGGATTTCTTACTAAAATGAGTGTCTCTTGGTGAATCAGATACACACCAAATAGGACATGGACTCCACAACTCCACCAGTTTCTCCTCCTGTTCAACAGCACAAGGGAACCAAGACGTTCACGTTCTTTCGCATCCCAGGCGTTCCCTCTATGTTTATTGTCTACCCCATTTGTTGCTTTTTGTTTGGTACTGGAGAGAGCTCATCGATTGGTGTTTGCCAAAGTTGCCAATAAATCTCAGTATTTGCATGAGCCAGGACTAAAAAACGTTGTTGGAATGTTAAGACAAGAAAAAGACTGACAGCTCAGACTAAGAAATTGTCTGCAATGATGAAGTCACTTAGCTGTAAGGCCCAAATACCAAGGAACTATAGCTCTGCTTCTTCATCTCCTCATGTTGGACTGAAGGCAGACTGGACGCTACAGTGACTCACCATCACCTGCGCAGTAAAAGGTTGCATTACAAGACAGGGCTAGCTGGTTAGCATGCTCATTTCAATGGATATCTCTGCGACACAATATATTACGTCAAAAATATTACTTTCTCACATTCTGTCGATAATGTTAGTTCATTTCTTAATGTTTTAAATTTTAGCTCTGGCCATATCTCACACATTGTACCTTTAATTCTATAATAAAGCCGGACTCTTCAGTTCCACCTAAATATAGTTTGTCAGTAACTCCAGTTAACAAACCTACAAGTATTTAATTAATGTGGTTTTCAGAACTTAATCTTCCCAGTAAGAGCTTTCACATTCTACAGACATTATTATTTTTCAGATAATTCATAATAAAGCCTGATCAACCATCACTATCAAAAGGACAAAGTGCTCATTCCCTCTGTAGAAGCCCTCGACTACACATTTAGAATGGTTTCTTTAATAATTTATCCAGGCTTCTTCCAGGAAGCAATGCTATCTGGCCACAGGCTGGATCGATGGAGATCAAAAGACAGTGTTTGGTCCTAAATGCAATCCTATCCTGAAGCGGCACCAGCAAGGCTATTTTAGTGCCAAACCCTGTGGCTGGCTGGCTGGACTGTTTAAAGGTTAGCAAAGAGGTTGGGGTCGGAAATGAGTCATTTAGATTGTCACCTAAAACATGAACAGCTCACACTCAAAGCGCACGTGTGATCCTGTGATTGTATCATGTTCCAAAAGGAGGACAGCGACTTTTAAGTTTTATTAGTGGATTTGAGTTTTTTGGGGTTTTGCAAGGAAGTATTTTTTGAGTCATTGGTTTTGATGAAGTACCTCATTAAGTCCCTGCAGATACATTATAGTTATTTGCCGCTGTGAGAGAGTGAAAATCTTACTTATTGCACCATTAAGGTTCATTTGAGTTTTGCATGTTGTAAGATTCTGTCAGCCTAAGGAGGTTCAACTGTTTTCAACTCATTTTTTTAGAAATGTAATAGTTTAGATGCAGTATTTAAGGACGCTTATTGTCATCCATGTGTGTGTGTGTGTGTGTGTGTGTGTTGTGACACCGCAGAGACACCTGTTCCAGTCTGTAATTCAGCAGTGATGGGGACGGCGGAGGGCTTTGACACGCTCCGTCGACATGACAGCTCAGACAGCATGGATGTTAATCTCTTCTAACTGCTCCCAGCCTAATTAAATCTTCCAGGGCAGCACACATGTGCAGACACATGCACACACACGAATATGCACACATGTTCTAAATTGGTCCTAGTTGTGCGTAAGTTTTAACGATCTGGAGAATAGGCCCCACAGCAGTTTGTTTGAATCTCATTCTATGAAATTCTGTAAGTGTGTGTGTGTGTGTGTGAGACAGTTAAAGAAAGAAAGAAAATCAGTGAGTTTATTGGTTAAGTATGCTTGCAAACACGACAAATTTGGCTGTTTTCAGTAGTTCACAATGTTTGTGAAAGCAGTGCTAATTTGGATACATATGCAGAACAGCAACAGCATTGTTCTTCTCTATTGATTCTTATATCAGAGCTATGATCGGGCCCAATAAATTCAAGCACAACCCTACATGACTTTGTCCAAGTCTGACCCAATCCTGAACCACAGCACCAATTTAGGACTCGAGCATGATTAAAAACCTCAATTTCGACTATAACTATTTATTGTATTACAAACTTAAGTCAACTGAAGTCTTTTCAGTGAGGTAACAAACCCTTACTGTACGTCACAATCTCTGACATTTGCCTTTTTCTACAGAATGTTCAGTGTGGCCCAAAAACTCATATGCCACATATACAAAATAGAGATTGAAAAACATTTCTCCTCATTAATTAGGAGTGGAAGTTGTGATGGATTGGTGGTCTACATTAAAAGAAAAAAAAAGAAAAAATTGGAGTGAACCCAACCCAATTGAAGCCCAGGGCATTACAGCCCCGCCTGGTCCAAACCCTGCCCAACTGACCCTGTGCTAGGTCCCGCCCCCGGACACAGTGTATTAATGATACTCGTTACCTGGAGAGGTTGGGAAAAGATATACGTTTCTTCCCTGTTCCAAAACCAAAATCAAACCCTGAGAAGTGTAGGGTTAGCTAGCTAGCTACTAAAGATATAGCCTACTGAATGTATACACATGCTGCTTTTGCTTTTTAATGATTATAACAGTCAAAAAAATACGGACCCTGCTGTACAGGAACCAGTGAAGGGAAGCAGGGAAACTTTGCTGATATTCAACCAGCTGTGTGTCATCACAGTGTGCACAGATGAACGTTGTTTGACTTGGACCAGAGATCCCTGCCCATCTGGCGGCGGAGGTCTGGCACAGGGGTGAATCAGCAAAGTTTCCCTTTATATTCATTGTCTTCTGTGGCGATCAGCAGTGATGTGGTGGTTCACTTTTACACTGTGATCTGTAGCCTATAGTTCGGCTTTAGCTTCTAACTGTCTTTGTCTTTTTAACCTGTTGTTGCTGCTGAGTCAGTTTGACATCCTGGATATATCCTTCAAACACAGACTGTAGACCCCTCTGTCTGCTTCTCTCTGGAATCACTGTTTCATTTTTCCAAAAATATGATATGTCTTTAGGGAGTGCAGTTAGTTACAGTGTGGGCTCTATGCTTACTCCCACTTCTTTTCGGACCATCACAGAAGGGCGGGGCTTAGCGAAGGGTCAGTTTAGTTCGGGCGGGGAATCAAAGCTCTATATAAGCAAAAATTGCATCACTTTCTGTGTGCGTGCACATGTCTGTCAGCTAACATGTATGCACAACAGATCATCTGCATGTATTATGTTCTTTAAATGTAATTGAGACTGCAGATGCTCATATCAGTCCTGTTGCTCAGTGATGACTACAGGTGTTTAATCTCCAGAGGGAAGGAGCTTATACATTCCCCAAACAGCCATTGATGACATTTTGGTATAATTTAATGAATTATTTTAACTAAGAACAGACTATGATGTAATCACATTTAGCGTTGTGTTTTCAGAGTGCATTTAATCTGGACTTGATTCAAAAAAGTGAACAAAATCAAAGAGGCAAAACTTAACATACATGAATGGGATTTAGTAATTTTGAAGCTTCTGTCAACCAAAGCCACAAAAATGGATCTTTGTGCTTGCATTTGTGATAAGAGGTGGCCTTAGCAGATGGAAATGCAAGCCCAATTTCATGCAAAAACGAATACCAAAATTGCACTAGTCCTCTTGATACTGTGTAAACACAACTATGGTCACGTCCCTTCAGCCACCATTGTACAGTAGGGTTTGTTTGGAGCCTTGAAAATACAGAAGAGCGACAAGCACAAAGAAAAATGGCCTTCCACCTGACAAAAATGGCATATGCATAGAACATGGACTCTGAAACACTGATTTTTTTAACATGACCATTCAAATAGGTGTAGAAGAAGCTTCGGCGGGAAACAGAGACATCTGATGCACGTGTTTCTACACTATACAGCAGATACTACTCTAAAGGAATACAACAGTCTTGTATCTTGAAAGAGGTACACAGTCTTCCTTGGTCTGTGCTTGTTAGAGAATTGCCCAGGGTTTTCCTACCTTGCTTTTAAGCTTCTCAAAGTTCCTCTTGTCTTGTAGGTTAAAGACTGACTTTGTGATCCGCTGTTGAGTTTCAGGACGAAAAGATTTCTCTTTTAATCTGTTTAGCTTCAATGAAATCAGAGAACCACAGAGGGAGTCTGAGGCTTCTACATGCCATGTGCCTGCCTCCCCACCTACCAGCCCAGCTGTCTGTGTCCTCCACATCTGTCCACTGAGCCAGTGGAGCCCAGTTTATTTTCTTTACCTCTCAGTAACTTTCTGTCTCCCACCCACTGTTATGTAATTATCTTCTGTCTCTTTGTGTCTGTCCCTGCTGTCTCTACCAGCTTCAGCACCTTTTCCTCTGCTTTACTGTCTCCCACCCTTGTATTGTGCATCAGTCTGTCTGCGATTCAGCTCCTTTTTTTTTCTTCGCCGGGCCCGTGTCTCTGTCATCTGTCCAGCCTCAGCTCCCTCTGAGTTAAACAGGCCGAACAAATAGATTACAAACAGTGGGTAGAGTGAAGCTAAGGAGGAAGACAATCTGAATTTGTTGTGGATAAAGAATGAGGAAGGAGGCTGTGCAGTCAAAGAAAGCCAGTGGAGTCAGAGTAAGGCTGTATTTGCCTGAGGGGAAAAGGCTGAAAAGTAGCTCTCGCAACAGATGTGCAGGGCAGTAAAGTGTAATTGAAATGCCAGCAGCAATGGTCTTATCTCCCTGCTACAGGAGCCTGCTGCCAGTCTCAACATCAGTTAGATGTCATTTTACCTAAGTCTGAATCAGCTTGCCACAATCCGCAATCCCCATTCCTCTGATGCTAGGCAGGAGAAAAAGGGAGAAATGGATGAGGGGGAGGGAAAGGAGAAAGAAAAGGAGGGAGAGGAGGGTGGGGAGTCTGTAATAGGATTTCAGTAGCACCCAGTTAACTTCCACCACCTGGACTTAGTTGGTAATTTGATATGCCCCATCAATAGGATTCATTTACCTCACTGCAGTATTACCATTGCCATTCATTTGACTTTTTAAAAAAGTATATTTCTTCATTTTTCTCTCCACATTTTCCCACTCCTCCTGATCCTAATCATGCATGCTGGAGGTGGGAGGAAGGAAAGGCTGTTCCACAACATTTTAGCTAAGAAAGAAAGTCCTTGGTCCAGGGGAGGTGGAAAGCCAGACACCATGGCTGTCCTCTGCGCTCCAGGCAAAGCTTAATGTTTTGGGCCAGGCAGCATCCCTCTGGGGAGAACCGTAATGTCCTCCCAGATTAGAGGCTGGCACTCCTCGGAGCTGCTGCCTTTTATCGGGAACTTTGTTACTGCAACATGGGATCATCTGCGGGACATTAAAGCTGCCTTATCTCCTCACTGTAATGTTAATGTGTGGTGATTTTGTGTGTTGGTGGTGTTATCTATGGTGGTAGTGGCAACTTTTACCTCTCTTCGAGCTCCTTACGCAGTTTAGAGGTTTATATTTTATAGCCACTCATGTGTCACATGAAAAAGAAATTATTGTAAAGAATGAGTCAATTAATGGCTTTTTAATAATGTATATAAGACTTTCTATGTTATGCCACTTTGTCAGATTCAGTCTTAGATTATGTGTTTGTAATGCTTCAAAAATTCACATTTTATTGGACTGGGATTATAATACCATATTTCCACAACTCGACTCAACTTGAATCACTTTTGGTACAAGGTGCTTTTCTCAGTTTTGTTTTCCACTGCAGATAGTACCCAGCACTATCTGTAGTGTTGTGGGGACTCTTAGCTGACCGGCAAAGTATCGCCGTGTGAAACTGCCATGATATTTTCTTCAACGTAATACAGTATGCACTGCTCCATCCATTGATTTAATAAAAAAATTGTGGTCGCTATTGATTGTATCTTGGCTATTTAAAAATGGCAGGTTTGTGCAGAACGTCCACTGTCATTCTGGTGACGGCTCTCTCTGACCAATCAGGGGTCTGTGTTTTTTAGTATCGACTCAGTGCGCTTGGAACCTTGACCAAAGTGGTACCAAAAGAGATACCAGGTACCAGGTACTCTCCACAACTTTTGCCAGTGGAAAACAGAAAAGAACAGTTCCAAGGGAGTTGAGTCGAGCCATGTAGTGGAAATGACCAAATATTAAAGGTGCTCTTGTAAATTATCATCCATCTCGGAACCCATCTACTATTGGTACAATGACCATAAGCCTCTGGAAGCAATGGCCATTATTTCAGAGGATCTGGTGTTGCAAGTGGATATCGGGGCAAAGACTTCCTCTTCTGTGTGACAGTCATTTGGGCTAATCTCTTATGAACATATTTGCATATGAATGCACATAAATAAATAAATTAAAAAAAGTTAATATGAAGTAGGAATGCACTGATTCGATATCTGGATCAAATATTGGCCCTGATATTATCAAAATAGATAGATTGGGTATTGGAAAATGCAACCTATACCTGAGGTGATCCTTTCCCTTTAAATCTATTGCGACTCGAGCTACGTCATATGTCATGGAGCGAAGTAGAGAATCTGCTGTGTGGAGGTATTTCACACTATACTACTATTAGTATTTCACACTACTAGAACTGTGTAGTCATCAATGCCTGATGCCTCCAGTCTTTTCTGTTCTACATGTAAAGGGATATAGCTTTTTAGGTCAACCATGGTATCGGATCGGTATTGGGTATCGGCTGATACTCAAAGCCACAGCGGGATCGGTATCGAAACTGAAAAAGCTGGATTGGTGCACCTCTAATATGAAGCTATATTGTGGTCAGATGATACCCAGTGGGTTCCAAGATTGCATTTCAGCTGATGCGTTCTGCCCCTACATATGGACTGTTTAGCTGCCATTCAAATGAGATTGGTCAGTACTACAAACATAACCAAAACACTTTTCAACACCAAAATCATGTCACATTGCCTAAACATATTGCATTCATATGCAGATATCTGTTTACAGAGGTTACATTCAGTGTTACTCACTGAAGGCATTTAGTGTATCGTTGAGACAAACTTATTTAGTGCCTTTTCTTCCTCATTAATCATAAGCAAAGAAGATTTCTTTTATTAAATTTTAAAACTTGCGTTGTTAACGTACATGTTTGCTAGCTCACATCCTTCTTTCTCCACTGGTTTTATAGGTGTATTTCTTTGCCCACTACAAACAAACATGCAGACAAAATGCAGTCATGTAAAAGCATTGTTCTACAGTACTACTGGTGATCAATAACTCCACTTGTTTTAATTTTTGGTGGTTTTAATATGGCTTCAATGTTTTTCATTGTCTTTCAGAGAGTCATTTTCAACGTAGTCAACTTCTCCAAGACCAAGAGTCTGTACAGAGATGGCATGTCTCCTGTAGTCAAGTCTACCAGCAGGCCAAAATGGTAAGTGTGCAATAACAGCACCAGCACTCGCTCTACAAGCATTCATTTAAAGGGGAACACCACCTGAATTAAGAATTCCAATATGTTATTTCCAAGACCAAGGATAGTGTAATTCATAATTGTGAACATGAGCTACTCTCTGTCAAAGCCAGAAACCAGGGAAGTAAGTCTCAAACGTGTGATGGCATAGGGTGTAAAGTCTGGAGCAGCTCCATAGACAGTGAATGGGAGCCTGTTTTTGTGAATCCACAATATGATTGTTTTCTTTTTATACCCACACCAGCTTTATTGTATTGTATTGTAGTGTTCTCAGTCCTGAAACAGAAAATGTACCCATATACCCAGAACAGTCCCCTGGTTGCTCTCAGTGTCACCTAGAACATCTTTCACCATTCATTGTCTGTAGAGCGGCTTCAGACTTTACACCCTATGTCATCACAAGTTTGAGTTTTAGCACTCTAGCTCTTGGATTTAGGAGAGAGTTGTTAATCTTTACTGACATTTTTGGACTGTCTTAGACCATAAGAATAACATGTATGAATTTTGAAAATGGGTGACTTTCCCCTTTAAAGGGAAGTGTTTCAATATATTTTCATCTGTAAAATAAAGCAGAGTATTTAAATTCTTTCTGCAACTTTGAAAACTTCTCTTCCCAACATTCATATTTCCTAACACGCACGCACACACACACACACACACACACACACACCCTAAAGACTGATACTTTAGATTTCCAGAGTGGATGCGTCTGGGCGCATTAGCATGTGATCCATTGGTTGCCAGTATGACGGCTGTCTGATGTAATAACGCTTGACTGATGGATGCAGAGATGTGTGTGTGTGTGTGTGAGTGTGTGTGTGAATGAATAGGTGTGGCAGGAGGGAATGGGGCTGGTGCAGTGGGGTTGGTCGCAGCGTCTGCCAAGCAGGCTGGTGAATCCAGTGGGGCGAGGAGGGAGAACAGGGTAGCGTGATGAAGTGTTGCCGTCCAAGAGGAGCCCTGACATCTGTCATCAGTTGATGGAGGGCATCCGCAGAAAAGCCAGGCATCTGCCACCCTGAGCCGTCTGCGTCTGCTAGCCTAGCACCCGCACCGACCATACCGTAGCACGCCGGTCACAGGCTAATGGGAATAGACAATGGGCACGACACCGTAGACAGGAAAGATGAACTGCTGTCGACGATACAGCACAGTACAACATGATGCAGCTCAGCTCGGCTGCCTCGCTCTCTCTGTTTTGACTCCATGTGGTGTCGTTGCAACTTTGCACTCAGAGTTTCTCTGCTGTGCTTGTGGAGATATGGCTTTTTCACAGTGCCAGCCACTACTATTGTCTCATCCTGCCAGCCATATATTGACAGTGAAGCTGGCAAGTGCTCGCTTTAAGATTGTTATTTCTCAGGTGAATGTCGGTGCACTGTCGCTTAAGTTCCCGCGTACAACACCATAAAGCAAAGCTATATCCCTGTTTCTTTACATGTGATAACAGTTTCATGCTGGTAATTCAGATGACATTTTATGCCAGGTAATTATTGTCCCACTTTCTGAATGCTCATGACTCCTCATTTGACATAATCTTGAATGTCTGAGGTGTTAATCTGCGCAGCAGCCTTGTTGGGTCATTAAGGTCCCAAAGCTTTTCTTAATACTGCTAATCATGCAACCCTGGCCATGTTTATGTTTCAATAAGCCCTCATAAATAGGTATTTAAGTGACAGACACAGCAGGAGGTAACATTGCCGAGGCCCGACTCCAATTACCTCCCCAGGCTAATACTGTTTTAACCGCTCCTCTCAGCGCTGTGCCATCTAAAAGGCATCATGTGTCATGCACTTGTAGAGCCATTTTCAACTGTCTGGGGCTCCCAAGACCGCAGCTGACATTGTTTGTGTCCCCACAAAGTGGTCAAGATGCTTTTAACACAACCTCCTCTATTTGACTTTCCGTGAGCACAACAAAGCACAGACAGCTCCTAAAGTAGCAATCTTCTTTTTGACAGTTACAGATATGGAATAAATAAAAAGGCAGAGCGTGGAGAGCTTCGCCTGTCTGATCCAAACTCACACAGGACAGGATAAAGAAGGTACAGAGAGAGGGAGAGATAGAAAGAGAAGGGGAGAGAGGGAGAGGTGCAGACAAACAGACAGAGAGGGTGGAGGAGGAAAAACACAAAGTACAAGAAAGAGAGATTACTGAGACGGGTAGACAGGGAGGAGAGAATGAGGGAGAGAGTGAGCGGGAAAAGATTGCTCCCCCACCACCACCCGCCACCCCACGTCTGTATTTATCAAAAGAATCGTCAGTATTAGCCCAGGAGTTGAAGCCTTTATCTCCCTGTGCAGGTGCCTTGTGTCCTGGGGCCCCAGCATCGTTTGGTGCTGGAGGCTGCAGGGCTTGGCTGGCCTCTGCTAAGCTGGGCGTCTCAGTGAGAGACAACTAGCAGATTACAGTCCTGCAGGACGTTCACTGCTACAGGTGGAAGGATCTATCCTCTATCCCTTCCTCCATCCCTTTTTCCTTCCATCCCTCGCTCCATGACTCCTCCAGCCAGGAGACATCAGATCAGACAGAGGCATGGATTTACCATATCATCTGGCATTTAAACACAGCTACAGGTTACATGTCTGATAAACAATGAATGATGGGTAAACAAATTAAAAAGGACAACATTGCTTTTGAAATGTGTGACAGATTAACAATGGATTTTATTCTGGGAGCGTACAGACTCCTGAAAAGTTCATTAAACACCAGCAGAATTAATGATATCCTGTGTTATGCACTGTACAGTATCTGGAGCTTCATATTGTATTGTTTGTGTGTGTGTGTGTGTGTGTGTGTGTGTGTGTGTGTGTGTATTGTGAACGTCTTTAAAGAAATTGGAAAATAACAATATATTATTTTCCGGATTTAAAACCTAACACCCTCATGTAGCCAAATCTGTGTAGTGGAGAAGCTGCTGAATAAAATCAAACCCTTTTCATCTGGCAGACATTAGTTGCAAGATTCATTACACACCGTGAATTCCAAAAATATTGAATCTTTGAAATTAAATTGGCTGTCGTGATCAGTAATTGACTTAAAGCTCAAAGTGGAAAAAAAAAAAAAAAAAAGCCAAGAAATCGAGAAAAGCAGTGAGAGCGTTTCTAAGACAGAGGACTGAGAGTAAACCATAATTTCATGTACTAGTCTGTCGAAGACAACGGCCCCCTTGGTGACACTAGGTGCCAACCACACTCCCTGCGGCCTGCTAGTTGTTAGACTGCTAGAGCAAAGAATTGCCCAGTATCCTTATTTTCCGAGATAAGCTAATTAGAAAGTCAGAGAGCGTGGTGTAATGCAGCTGTTGGAGGCCGGAATGCCGGGGGTGGAGTGTGGGCGGGGAGGGAGGGGGGGTGGTAATGGCCAGGATGGCTGCATGAGACTGACTGCATCAGCCAACAGATGCTGCTTCATACAGAGTCCCGTGTGGAGCGGAGTAGGAGGAGAGGGCGCAGTGTGACAGCAGAGGATATTTCCAAATCTAAACATTAGGGTGACAACTAATGAATATTTTCATCATCAATTAATCTGAAGATTATTACCTGAATTAGTCACATTTTTGTTCAGTCTACGAAATGTTAAAAGATAGTGAGAAAGGGCACATCTTCAAATGTCTTTCTGCGGTCCAAAACCCAAAATGTTAAGTTTGCTATTACATTAAAGAGAGAAAAGTGGCAAAATTCTTACAACCTGGAACAAGAGAATATTTGATGTTTTGGCTTGAGAGGTGACTGAAATTACTAAAATATTTTCCCATGAACTTTCTGTCGTTTAACCAATCAATTTATCTACTAATCATTGGGTTGCGATGATAAAGCGCATCACCACAATACGGCAGCCACGTGATGCTACCATGGTGGATGAGGCCATTAATGTCATCACTGCATTTTCATGGAAAAAAATAGTTTCTCGGGCCTGATACAGTGGCCTGTGTCTGTCTGCAGTCACTACTCTGTGGCCTTGCTCAATGACACACTCACAGCACTATCCTTATACAACAGTTCATGTGAGAGCCTACAAATTAGCAACCCACAAATGATGTTACGCAGTCAATGTAATATTAAGTACATAACATAAATTTACGTGTGTTAGGTTTAGGCAAGCAAAGTTAATGTGGTCAGGTTTAGCCAAAGAAACATGGTGACAGTATACCTTAAAATGACTCACACGGTTCCAAACACCGGACTCCTGGTGTAAGTCCTGTGTTTTATGACCCATCAACCACCACAACCTACCTCTTTATGGCGACCACTTCCTTCTTTAGGGCACACATATGAGTGACTGCAAGTGGGCGGCTATCACCTGCCGAGGTGATATTTGTGCTAAATGTGGGAGTTGTCAGGTGTAACACCCACAAAAGCTTGCCAATGTTAGATAGCTTGCTAATAAATATGGTGGAAGTATGATGTTATTTGTACATTTACCATTTTTGCGTGTTCCATGCTTGTCTCCTGACTAACTGCCAGCCAGGCAGCATCTTCGGTGTGGAGTTTGGATTGTTCATGGCCAATATCGTACAATATTGGCTGGTTAAACACGGCAACAATCAACTGTCTCCTCCACACATAATGCTTGGCTATTGGTTGAGGCTGCGACTAAAAGTTCACAAAAGTTGAACTCCAATGTCATGTGAAGATGCGAATTTGCTTTGCTACCAGAAGTGAATCTTTTATTTGCCCCTCTGCTCACATTGAATGGAAGTGAACGGGAGGCAAGTACTCACCGGTGTGAATTTTGCTCATGTGACTGTGCCTTTACTCTTGACAGCGCATTTGTCACACGATCCCAGCCTTCCCAAATAGCATGAGTTATACATGAATTACTGGCTCATGATTGCGTGGGATATGTACGAATTTGGGTGCGTTACTTTTCGTAGGAAAACATAAGACCAGTGCATGAGAACAGCCTGTCCGGTGAGCAAGCCGAGCTAAGCTGTACAAAAGAATACAGATATTACTGAAGTTGTTGATGAAGTTGCAAAAACACCCAGCACGTTCTGCCCTTATTAACAGTAGTTACTAAACTGCCAAACTGCAGAGGTGCGTTGCTTTAGCACAGCAGTAAGAAGAAATCCACACTGTCACGACCCTACTAACCATTTCCTAACAACAAACCTTCCTATCTCTGCTACATAAACACCATAATACAATTAAATTTCCAGCAACATCCTCATTGACATTTTTGCTTTCTGTGTATATGTGTTACCTTCAATCTAAATAAGAGATGGTACAAACACAATTTACATGTAATTCTAACATTATTGTGACTTTAACCTCACAAGCTAGAACACACGTCTTTACATAATTTCTAGCCTATTAGATCCGTGATGTATAATATATTGGAAATGTTCTGATGTGTGGTGTCTCTTTTAATTAACTTTCCACTTCTTCGTCAGTCAGTAGGTGTGTGGATAAAAATAGCTGCACCTCTAACTGAGCTAACAGATGAACAGTCAGAGTTGGAGGAAATGGGTTGCCAAACATTGCTTCTAAAGTTAGAACCAGCCAACCTTGATCAAGGGTAAATGCTTTTTCCTCCTTTTTTCATGGAAGGCAACAAAAACAGAGGAGTGCTTTTCAAGCAGTTGTGCTCAGCTCTCAGTCAGACAGACAGACAGACAGACAGACAGATAGTCAGACAGACAGACAGTCAGTCAGTCAGGGCAATTTTGCTTTTCTACCAAAATCCTTCCTGTAAGCTCGTGATGCAACACCATAGTGAAATTCTATTTGGAGATGTCTGCCTCTCCATCGTGGTGCGTGTTAGCAGTAATTGTTCTGTCAATCAGCACAGCTCTGGCCTGCCTGCATCCCCTGCCACTTGTTAAGCCCTGGCAGAGGGCGAGGGGTGAGGAGAGGTGAGGCAGGGTGAGGGAAAGAGAAAGGATACCTTGGCTGTTCTGTGTGTGTCTCTCCTTGCTCACCTTTGTCTGTCTTTACGGTGTTTCCTCCTGAAAACTCACTTCCTGTCTTGTTTGACTTCTCACCTCTTTACTTATATTCCCAGTTTTTATATGTTGCTTTGTTTTGGTTCTGCTACTTCTTCATTGTGCCCTGTTATCATGGTGTTTCTTCTTTTCCCGTATTCAGTGTTATCCAGTAATGTTTGGATATCCCATATGTTATTGGACCTTTTTCAGTCACATATACATCGGGAAATAGTGCCCACTACCCACCCTCCAGTCTCCACTGGTTAGCTAAAGTTAGCCTTGGCCACTCTACACTGTGAACCTACTGGGTTGGGTGAGAACTAGCTCGCAGCTTTGCTCATTCCCAATTACCGTCGCTACCGCCACCAGGATGGCATTGCTGCTGAAACATGTTAGCCACCCTCCTGTCTGCCTACAAGTCACCCTGGTAAAAAAACAGCTTTATTTTGAGCCACAAAACCCCTTTGGCATTGTTAACTAATGTATGTTAGCACCATTAGATGTGCTTACACTGCTAACAGTGCTAATAGAGCTAGCAGTGATAATGTTTATATTTGTGCGTCAGCTCTACGCAGAGTCTACACCGTAGCCTACGCATGTGGCTTATGCCATTATGAGCATTTATACTTGTGTGGTGGTGTGTCTGTGTCACTCTGCAGTTACACCTCCAAAACACTAGTTGGCGACAGGGTTTCTGTGAAATACTTAAAAGTTGAGTTCATTCAAAACACACCCAAAACATACATTAAACATGACTTTATAGAGACACTTTTAACTATAACTATAACTCAGAGAATTCAAAGACAAAGCACTTGTTTTTTTGCTGGACACATTTTCCCCACAAATACAACATGCTAATGTTTTTAGCACAAGCCTATGTCATTCACATTGTATAAATTAGCAGACTTTTCGTCTTCTTCTCATATAAAACCAGGGACAACAGCAACATTTAACAAAGATAACGTTACAAAATCTGGCTCCATTACAGCTCACAAGGTTCACAGACAAAACAACGGTCCTAGACTCAACACGTTTTCCAAACAAATATAACATGCTAACGTTTTTAGCACAAGCCTATGGCATTATACATTGTATAAATTAGCCAGCGGAGATTTCCTCTGCTCATATGAAGCCAGGATAAATCACACTCAAGACTAAAAATGCTATTTTAGTGGAGGCTTTATTGTCTTCACAATTTATTGTTTCTTATCTGTGAAATTAAAGTAAATTAAAGTTTCGTTTCCACTGAGGGAAATGGTTTCAGCTAACAGAAATAGACAGGAGGTCTGCGTCGCCACGGCGTGTAGTTACATTTCTGGGGAGGTGCACGTCAGGCTACGGTGTAGGTTACAGCAAAGGCTCTGCGTCAACGTCGATTCAATGCAGAAGTATGAATCATGCTTTACTCATTGGGGGGACTTGGTGGGAGACGGGAGGGTGGGCACAATGATACCACAGCAATGCTGGTGGGTCAGAATAGGGTAAACGCCGAATGAGCAGTGCTGCTAGCTAGCTATCACTAGACCCGGATGGTGCACAGAGCAGTAAACTGAAGTGTAGCAAAATTAACAGATAAACTAACATGTGGAACTGCTCAAAAATATCTTTTATTTGATAACTGATTAATTGTTCACTGTTAACATTCCTGTTTCCATATCACAAAGTGACTTTGATGAAACATTTAAACAACAGAAATCAAAGAGACTGAAAAGATGCTGCAGGGAGGGATGCACACGACCGCTGACATTTTTCCCACACATAGTTCCTGCAGTATGAAGGAAATTGCACTTGTCAGCTTTATAAAGCAACCTCTCATTCAGTACCACACACACACACACACCTCACATCCTCTAACCTCCGTACTGCTGAGCGGGGCCGCCTGGGTCCGAATGCAGCGAGTGTATGACAGTAGTGAGGGAGATGGTCTCTCTCTTGAGAACAGAGTGTCAGGCAGCAAACTGAAGACAGACAGACTGTAAAGGTTGTGCGGGAACTACAGCAGACCTCTCTGACTCCTCCCTCCGTTCAGCGAGTCCGCGCTGTCCTCTTCCCTCTCTTCTCCCCGCTGCTGAGCCACTTGCCCAATTAACCATGTGGCATGCCTTTTAATAATAGACCTTTTAATTGTCGACAAATGAAGAGTGATGTAAAATAGCTAATAGCTTGTGCTAATTAATAGGGGAATTGAACGCTTGTTAATTAAGGGCAAACAGGACAAGGACCGGCTCGGGTAATTTGAGCAATAAAACCGAGACTAACGATTCATTTCCAAACAGACTCGCTTCATAAAAACATCAAGCAACCCCTGGTTTGCTATTTGAGAACACTTGCAGCCCCCATTCTGGCTTTTACTACCACCACAGTATCCCCTGACCCGAATCACACACACAGACATGTGCATACTGCCACACACGTCTAAGTATACACCCAGGAAATGTAAACAGGAATCTCCTGACTTCCTACATGAGACTCCCCACAGATATGTTGACAAGTCACAACTATATAATGTCTCCAGAATGTAATAACAAAAATTATTTGCTCCAACAAGAGTCTCAGTGGTATGATACAATGTCTGAGTTGATTGTTTAGTATTAAAACTAGATGTATTGAAATGAATAAATTCCCAGTGTAGTTGTTGACTTATATTGCAACCAATTCACGTTGATATTTAGAGCGTCTCACCTATTTCCCTCTTTGCTCGTCTCCCTGTGGTCGTACTTGTTAGACTTGAGGCTAAAGGAGAGAAATGGATTGTCAGCCTTGGCTTTATGCATTCACTGTCTTCCTCAAGAGACTGGAGTAGCTTTACTGTCTTTTCACATCCCTGTTTCTCAATCCCACATCTCTACTGCGATGTTCTACTGTAACATAATTTTCATTACACCTATACTGTGCCTGCGGCCTTTATCTCTGCGTGGTTGCGAGTGTGTTTAATTTAAAACAGAGACTATGTTTCTGTGCTGTTTCCTCGCTCTCAACCCCGTTCTGGAGTGGGAACCGTGGCAATCACTCGACAGTGAGGCTATGGGTTTCATATAAGATTCTTAGATTAAAAAAAAATGTTATATATGATGTTCCCTCTCCGTCAACATTGTCTGTGCGATAAGGGAGACGGACAAAATCTTTTAATAAAAACCAAGCGCAGGAGAAAGTGAGAGACACGCGCGCACGCACACACACACACACACACACACACACACACACCTAATTATCTGTCACCAGTTCGACCGCCGAGAGGAAATGGAGTGATGTATGAATCTGAGTGAATATTTGGAAGAGGAAAAAGAGAATACCTGATGTACTGTAGCTGTGAAAGTGATTTGGTACCTCTAGCCGAAATGTGGAGCGGTGTTCATGTTCCGGGGCAATTACTTCCATCTCCACCTCACTCCAGTTGTCTTTAAAGACTTGAGAGAGGAAAAGTGATCACAAAGCTCTGTTTTATTACATGAAATGGCACCTCCCTCCATTTCCACTTTTCTATTCCATCTGGGAGTCTTTATTCTTCTGGGTAGGACAAACCGGGGAGGAAGACAGAGAGGAACAGAGAATGAGGAGCTCCAATCAGAGCAATCAACGACACGTGCAGCTTCCTTGTTCACAGAAACTCATTTGCATGCTGCCAAAGGAAGTGAAAGAGGATTATGTGGGAGAAATAATGGGACAAAATGTAACAAATAGATTAATAATCTTCTAGATGAGGATAAGGATGTGTGTGTGTGTGAGTTTGCCTGTGTGTGCTGCAAATGTGCACAACAGCATGTGTTTGTGCAGAGTTCCCTGCAGAGAACAGGGGTAGAAAAAAAAAAGGAGAAAGAGCGAGGGGTATTGCAACAGAGAGGCAACTTGCTCCTGGCTCTCCATTCAACCCACAAATGACTTACTTGGACAGTTTTATGTTTGCCTGGAGGAGAATTAAAAAGGCACTTCATTTCCCCTTTTACAGGCTGGGTACGCATGTCAGTGCAGCCCTCCCTGAAAGCGCTCTAATCTAAATGCTTTTGTCAGGGGAGATTTGGTAGATTGCAGCAGGCAGAGGTACAAATTGGTTGTGTCATCTTATAATGAACTAGGTGAGGCGTTGCAGTTTTTCTGCAGCCAGCAGTCCCCTGATTACTGTACTGTAAGTCAGCGGCTGCTTTTAGTATTGTAGGCGGAGGACCTCACCTTCACCCCTCTTTGTTCGGGCAGCCTGATCTCGTGAACATTGCAAAATGTTTTGTCACCGTAAGCTCAGTGTGACACGAGGCAAATTCTTCGGCGGCTCGTCCTATAGTTTTTATAATACACACAGGCTCCTTGCCCCGTGCAGGATTTACATTGCATATATAGAAGCCAAGCCTGCAGGCTGTGCAGAATACTATGAGGGGGGTTTTAGGTGTTGATGCCTGGCTATAGCCTGTTTGAATCTTATTGGGTGTGCTCAGCACGATGGCGAGTTGACCCCCTGACTCCAACTAAAGGATTATGGGTATCTCAGCGATTCCACAAAGCCATGCTGTCAGGTGTTTACGGGACATATTAGGACACTCTGTAGGACTGGTTGATATCTGCATTCTGCCCAACAGCCTCTGTGTGTATGTGTGTGTGTGTCAGACACTGTAATGAATTCAGACGGTCAGCTAAGTCAACAGCGGTGAGGTGCAGGTTCCAGCTCCACGACGCTTCAGCACTGTAGTGCCGACAAACTCTGAAAATGGATCCTTGAAGAAATCCTTCCCATCCTCTAACTGTATTGGCCTCTCCTCTTACTCTGCACTCACCGATACAAAAACTCTCTCTGTGTAGACACACTTCAGCACGAGTGTGCAAGCACATGAATAGAGTCGTGCACACATGCAACCTCCATTAGTTCTCAACAGTCCTTTGTCTGTCATTTGAGCATCTCCCTCTGTTACTTTCTCCGCACATCTAAATCTTTGCTTTCACTGTGTGTGTTTCTTTTCTTTGTCAGAACACTTCCATGGATGTGTTGCTTGTATGATTGTATTGAAATGGGTCTCCTCTCTGTGCTGCTCGAATGCGTCTGGGTGTCAGAGATGTGAGCGGTGAAATGGAGTGTGAAGTTCGGGGGATTGGACTGTCTCAAAACTCACGCCTGTGATTTAATTACTGCAGCAGAGTTAAAGTTACAAGAGGAAAAGATGTAGAGAGGAAAAAGAGAAGAAGGTTGAAATATGACAAGTTGATAGAATAATGATTTATTTGCTGGCCTAGTCGATTGTCCACATCAGATATACTTCCTACCATGACATCAGGGACTAATGGTTATGCATTGGTGCTTGTTGCACCAAAGCTTGCACAAAATCTTTTGTTTAATTATTGTTCTTTCAATATTTCTACGTAGCTTCAACCGCTGTCTTATCATTGTGGGCTTTGTTTGTGATCAGAGAACTCACCTCAGAGTGAAAGAAAGTATCTGAGGAAGTAATCAGCAAGTTAGATGTTCAGGATTATAAGTAGCTATCAAGCAGCTCCTCTTAACTTGCTATAAATATCTTATATTGTAGCATCAAACCAGCTATGGCCTTTGCATTGTTAGAGTGGCTCGCTGTGGTGATGCTTCAAGTTGTTTCCCCATGATTCAAATCTTCTGAGAGAGCCAGTTGAATCATCTGTCTCGCAGTCCATTCGTAAAATGGCTACTTAAAAAACTCCCTCTGCATCACTGTCCACAACACAATACAGGATAAAAGCTTAAGCTGACAGCACAAACAGCAGTGCACCGGCTGAGCTATTGTTTTCCTATAGAGAGAGCGATGCCACCCAGCCAGGCGGTGTGTGTGTGTGTGTGTGTGTGTCTTTGCCTGTGTGGCCCTGGGTGTGTGCATGACATGTGCACATGGCTTCCTCTGTGAATGTGTACATCTGTTTGTACTCGCTCGTGTTTGTGTTTGTCAGCATGTTTGTTGACGACACTGTAGGACATCAGGGTGGGATTGCTCTGAATGTGAGGAAACAGCTCATCTGAATATAGATGGGTCCCATCTGGAGGCGGTTGGCTTTGGCCCTTCATAATTTTGTAAGCAGCTAAGCATCTGGGGCCCGCTAATGAAACTAAAGGCACAGGAAAAAGGCCCTGGGCTAACGCGGGATCTGCCTGTAGCTGTCTGGAATGGAGGGAGTAGGGGGAGGCAGGAATGAGGAAGAGTGGAAGAATGGATGGAGGGAGACATGGGCCAGGAGGAAAGAGTGTGCTGAGAATATCAGAGGTCTTAAAGAGATCTAGATGGCTCCTTTGAGAGAACAGGCAAGAAAGCCAAGTAGGCCATTAGAAAACTGAGCCATAAAATGAAGACAGTGGTGTCTTTATTGTGGCCCATTAACTTGGATGGTCATGCGGAGATAGCTGCACTGTGTGCCACTGTAATGAGCAATATAACGATGCCACAGCATAGAATGATGCACTGTTAAAAAACAGTCTGGTTAAGTAGAATTATGTTAACTACTAGCGTCAGATTTTGAGAGCAGTTTAAGACCCTAATACTGTGGCTTATCTGAATTTTGTGCCTGGCCTACAAGGGAATCCCAGCAGGATATTTTCTTGCCTGTCACTTTTCATCTTTTCTTGTCATCTGCATGAAACTGAGGAAAATGAAGAAAGGCTTTTTTTTTTTTTTTTTTTTTAAATGTGACTGAAGGAAAAGGTTTAATGTGCCGAGAACACGTTGTCACATCTGCGCATACTGTGTTTCCTGGCATTCCTGTATAGCCTGAACTGGAGCTCTTTTTTTCTTTTCCACCACTGCTCCTGCCGTTTACTTCACATCCTCTTGCCTCCCCTCCAATATTGTACATGACCCTGAGCAACCGTCCTGTCCACAGTGGCCACTGCTTGTGGTTTGCTTAGGGAATGGAAAGCCATAGGCCCTTTTTCTTAAACTTTATTATTATAGCTCCTTTATTCCTCCCCCAGCCTGATTTCCCAGTGGAAATGAAATGAAAAAGCAATTGGTTCTCCTTTTTATTACTGTCATCTTTGTTTTCTGTCCCAGAGAGTAAGATTGCCTGATCTCAGAGAGTTGCACTTTTACCCCCCATCTGAAGTCACAGGGAAGAAAAACAATAACAGGGAAAATAACAATCAGCGTCATAAAAAAATGACCTGTCAAAATGAGCGTGTCTGAAACTGGAGGGCCGCCAGCATGCCGACACCCACCAGTTGTTTATGACGGGATGAGTCAGTCAGAGTCTGACGGTGGCCTTCGCTATCTGCCAACTCCCACAGTCCAGGAAAAGATGTTTTAGAGGAGATTAGGATCACAGACAGTGGGGGGAGAGAGGGATGCGGAGGGAGGAGGCAGAGGTGGAAGGGAGGGGGAGAAAGGGTGCAGGGTGAGAAAGACGAATGGAGGAGAGGGGATGGCTGCAAAAAAGTGGGGGTTAAAGGATAGAGGAGGAGGTGGAGGGGAGGAGGAAGGAGGAGGACTCCCCTGAGGTTCCTACTAACCCCGCGGAGACATGCTGACGGGGGATCAGACTCCTCATGCACAGCGCCTCAAATCATTTATTCATCGGCTTCATTAAGAGAGAATTACAAGGCTGCTTAAGGACCCCCAGGTCACTCACTGTTCTCAGTCATCACTATTCTTAATGAAAGCCTCCAGTGTGTCCTCACTGTCAGCTGTTTATGGGTGGTAATATTGTGGATTTTGAAGAACAATTACTGTCATTTAAAGGACAACTTTGCAGCATTTATTTTAACTCACTCACATCCTACCAGTGAGTTGTTGTGTCATTTTACAGTACAGTTCAGTGCAGCAGCAGCTGTATACAGTAGTACTGCTAATCAAACGTAATGACACAGACTAATTTATGTAAATTCTGCATCATTCTCATAATTAATGCTTGTGATTTTGAAAGAGCAGACAGTAACCTTCATTAACAGCCAGTGTCAGTCTCTACAGTATCTCCTGCCTATCTCATCTAACTTCAGCTAGCAGACAGTACAACACAACAGTGATTGTCCTCTGGACCTTCACACGTGTAATTATAACTGAGGAAGATAATTAAGGAGGCGGAGAGGAAGACAGATCTTGTCATTTAGTGAACAATACCGTCCAATCTACTCATGTGTATTCTACTTCCTGAATTATCAGCTGACATGTCGGCGCAATCAGCCAGAAAGCTCCTTTGCTCGGTTTGAAAGCCATGAATGTCAACACACAAACCCCTAATCTGGTTAAGATCCACAAGTTGATGACATCTGAATATGCATGGAGCAAAGAGTTATGATTCATGCTGCTGTTACCTATCGAAAATCTCACCTCCTGGTCATCAGTCAGTCTGTCAAAGAGCAGTGTGAAGGAAATATTTGTCATTTACTTGCATTGATAATATTATAACAAACTTAAAAGACTTTTTCAGTGTGTATGTTTTGTACTTAATTAGGATCTCCATATAGACTTAGTGTATTTTGCCTGGGTTTAAAATGGAGTTTATTTCCTCGGAAGTGGTCAGACTTAAATGAAACTAGAAGGCTAAATGGCCTATCTCACATTGTTAACGAAAGTGAATAAACAATTGACCCTTTGTAGGATTGGGCCGACTGAGACCAGGGTCCGACAACAACACAGCTGTGCTCCATTGACTCTAATGCAGTCGTTTCAGATTTCCTTAATTTTCAGGCTGGTTTTGTGGATTTGGGCGGGGCTTAGTGAAAGGTCAATTACTGTATTCAAAATTTAATAGGTTCTTCATATGCCCATGCTACAATCTTTCACCAAGTTTAATAAAGATAAGGCCTTTAGTTTCTCTAGAACCCTGCTGACAAACAAACAAACCGAACCAAAAACGTAACCTTCTTGGTGGAGGTAATTAATGTGGTGCTTTGAGCTAAATGCTCACACTAGAATGGCAACACGATCACAATGCCAGTGCTGAGATGTTGATATTTGATAGGTGTGTTTAGTAGCACTTTAATTAGCACTAAACACAACGTACAGCTGAGGCTGAGTGAAATGTCATCACTTTTATAGGGAGTTTGTCATACTAAATGATGGTACTTAATGAAAAGTTAAAGGGTCACCAAAGGTATTAATTACTTGAATGTCTGTACCAAATTCCATGGTAGTCTAATAGTTGTTTAGATATGTCACTCAAGCTGATTGTGGCACTTAGTTGAGGCACTAGAGGCAAAGTCAGGTCATCACCAAAGTGAATAGGACTCATCATCTGGGAATATGAATTTCTTGTGAAACCATCCAGTGGCTGCTGAGATATTTCTGTCAAAGTGGTGGCTGATCCACATATGTTGGCATCCCCCGAGCCATTCCATTAGCAAGGGTAAAAAATTAAAATGTTTGCAATATTCATACAAGTGAGAAGTTCTCACAGAATGATTGGCACGACTCAAAATTATATATTTTATTTCAATAATTCAGTTTCTTTTTATTGGTGTTGTCAGTTGGTGTTCTGTTGAATGTTTACCTTTTCCTGAGTGGAAACCAAAACTAAACTAAATGTAATGTGAAGGCAGAAGCAGCAATCTCCAGGCTGTGAGTGCTGGGCATGTGTGTGCTAGAGGCGCACTAGTAGGCTTGTAGTAGAGAAAGAGATACAGAGATTGAGAGTCTATAGAGTCACGGCATAGGGGCCCAGTGATGCATTCTGTTCAGCCGGCTGTAAAAATGAATGAATATATAAATAGAAATGTTTTTGATGCATTCAGTGGGCAGGTCAGGGTTTGAATTTGTTATGATTTTTTTTGATGTGGGACTGGGATTTAAATATTGAAAGGCACATACATACATATGATCCCACACACACTCAGTGGCTACTCTTCAGGGAATTAAAGCTAAAGGCTCCCATCTCCGTCTCTCCTTAAGGACATGAGATGTTACATCAGGTCTCCCTGTGCTCTGATAATGGAGTGGAGGCTGCTGTTAGAGCTGAGCTGATTTACATTCGATCAGCGCTTTGAATATCTTTATCTCAGCTATGTTTGAGACAACAGTGTGTTTATATTTTGACTTTTATATATTTGCAGGGGTGGGTAGTAACACATTACAAGTAAAGCACATGAGTAAAATGTTTTTTTCCTTCATGTTCCTTTGTTAAAACTGTATTTCTACTCCTTACTTAAGTATATTTTTGCGGTAGTTATCTTCTTTTAATCTCACTACATTTGCCATTTATATCTTCAATACAACTAGTCTGCTCTAAATGCAGGGTTTGAGAGTGTGTGTGGGGGGAAACTAGGAGCATCTCGACTGCAGCTGCTTGGAAGAAACAGAAGCACCACCTGTCTTTTGATCATAATGCAATGATGACTGAGCAAAACAGAGAACAACAGGCAGCATTGGCGACAATCCCCGACCACATCTGGCCACTTTTTATACCAACATCTTAAAAAAGACAGCAGTCGCTTGATGAGGTACTTGCTGCAGATCCCGAAAAACACAGAGATCTCCACTTTTAAATACTCCTCTTCTAACCTTCGCAAGAACACTGAAGTAAGTTGCACATAGGTCCACTGCAGGTGAAACTGTAGCTAGTTAGCTAATGTTAGCTTTGTTGATTATTCATGTGTAATGATACTGCTTGATGTTACATAAGGAAGAGAGTAGAGAGAGAGAGATTGAGAGAGGGTGGGGGATTTCCCATATCTCGCTTGAATAGGCTTTTCTTATTTGTATGATTAGTCTACCTGCTGACAGAGACAGCAAACTAGCTCAATGACATGGCCAAACGCAAGTATGACACTGAATACATTGAAATGTGTGGACTTTGAACTAACGATTAGGGAAAAATCTGAAATCACTGATCTAGTACATGGCTGGGCCGTGTATGAAACGCTAGAGGGCTTTTAATTTGAAACGAGGACTTTTAATTTGAAACAGGAAGTCGCTGGCATCACGAGCTTTGGTTCGCTTTGACTTTCTCTTCAACAGAGCTAGCATGAGCTGTCCTCGTTGTTGCTGTCCAGCCCCAAAACTCATGTAAATACATGTTGAAAGGAAGAACACTACAGTGAGACACAGTCACACAGCAGAAGGGACCTGATTTCTCTGGAGCCGTAGCCACTGATCAAACTCCTTTTCTCTTGATTTAACACAACCCTCCTCAACCCTCCAGTTGTGACTGATGGAAGCTGCAAAGTCTTCGGCCACTAGCAGAGCCAAGTTCCGCCAATAACAATAGTTTGTAAAACATCCTATCAGCACTGATTACCAAAACAAGAATCTTGCTGTTGTGGCAGCACCTGCTTCAACATTTAATTTTCATTTCATTTTTTTGCCTTTAATAACAGGACAGTTCAAAGCGTGAAAGGGGGAGAGATGGGGGAAGACATGCAGCAAGGGGCCACGAGCCGGAAGCTGTGGCCGCTGAGGCAAGGATACTGCCTTTGTACATGGCTCCAACATTTCAACCTGTAATATTCACTTCAGTTTCAATCAATGTCTTATTTCCACTTTCCTCTTATAACCACTGTGACACCTGTTCTGACACTGTCACATTTAATGGTCAATAAATTCTAAATAAATTTAAGACCTGTGTCAAAAAGACACAGCTGTTCCTCAAATGAAATGATGAGGCAATCCTCTCTTTCCTCCGTACAATGCTGCCATTTCGCTGGTGGGTGGGTGGCTGGCTAGTTAGCTAGCTAGCTTGCTAATTCCACCATGCTATCAGGTTATAGCTGTCTTTGTTTTTGTTGGGCAGTGGCGGCTGGTATGTGATAAAATTTAAGTTTTGAGCCATGACTCCCTCTATTCTGGATCCCAATAACACAACAAGAGGACATTTCAAGACTCTTATGTAGACTACTGCCCTGTGGTGGCGAGTCGTGTTTTGCCTCCAGCTAGCAAACTGTGTCACTGTGATGTTGGCATTTGTGTTATTGTTTAAACCTAGTGTGAGACTATGTGCATGTGTGCAGGTATTGGCCAAACATATGTGGTTGTGCATCTCCATATAACTATGTGAGCGCATGCCAGCATACATTCACATTTCACAACGTGTGTGTGTGTTTGCGTGCATGAGTGTTTGTTTGTATGGAGTAGGTCTTTACTCAGTCTGGCACCTTCCCAGCTCCCCTGGCCAGACCAGCAGCTGGCAGACAGAGATTGCCCACTCATCAAGCCACTTTATCACCGGGCCCACAGAGTTCAAGGGGGCTGTCAAAGACCAAGCTGAGGAGCCTCCTCACTCCTTTAATACCAGCACACTCTTACACCACTGGTGTCGAGTGGCAAAACTTGGCCAGTGAGCCCTTGAAAAGAGTGGTTGTGTGAGTGAAGTACAGCAGATAGTTTGACAAAGGCTTAAATAAAGAACGAGAGCTAATGTGTTTGGCAGTAAGGCACACCGCTCTATATTTTCCAATGCATTTGGGATTCCTTGGCTGGGCAAGGTGCCCCCTTCTAGTCGAAAAATACAGTGTTTGGAATTTTGCTGCTGACAGACACAAACACAGCAAATTCACACTTTCTTGCCAAGAGCAGCCTTCAATCCTCACTAAATTATTAACCAACAGAAAATACTGGCTGTCACCTTGTTTTAGTGGTCGGTGTTTTGAGATGCTCCAGCGGTCTGGTTTTGATTTATAAGATTTGGATTGCTTTTTTTTTTAACTCCTATATTGAACAAGTAGTTATAGTGTGAGTTAATGCCCTGCTCAAGAACACGGTGACCTTACAGGAAGCTGTAGTTTTCACAGTTGGATCATGATAACTTAGCACTGAGCTTTAAAGGGACAGTTCACCCCATGAGCGTGCACCTGAGCTAGCATACATTACAGCTCAGCCGAGGACGATGCCATTAATGTTTACATCCAGCAGTGTCATGAGCACGAGCCTTGAGTAGGTGTACGCCTCCTTCTGCTTAGTGATATGGTTAGCGGTTTGACAACATGAAACTGCTCACAACAAGGTCCAGGGATTATCTTTTAGTGAAGTTTAGTTTATTTTTTAAATTTTTAAACTTGTAAAACAAGTCTTACTTTTGAAGCAGTAACAAACCAAAGCAAATTTTCTTGACTGAAAGGCTGTGGGTGTCCAACAGACTTGGACCTTTTTGTATTTAAATATTTTATGTGTTGTCCGGCATAGTTTGTAGTCTATTATAACTCCCCAAAATGTAATTTCTTAAAACCTTTTTTTGTATTTCATCATTATCTATCATGATTTGTACTGGATTATAGATTTTATGTTACCCAAATATCATTAATATAGAAAGGTTTGAATTTAAAAGCAACTCACTAATATCAAACCATCATTTTAAAGTTTTCAACTCCATTTTGATTGTCTTCAGAAGCTGCTCAAAATCTTCACCAGAACAATTAATTCATACCATCAGCAAGCAAAACAAACTTGATTACTTTGGATCCTTTGCATATATCTGTAATGTACAATATAAACAACTTCGGACCCAGCACTGAACCTTGTGGAACCCCACATGTGACCCTCATCAAATCATATTTATCATTGTTTATTTGCACATACTGATGTCTATTATCCAGATAGGTACTAATCAATGAGTATGCTACTCCTTAAATTACTGGGTCATATTTTTTCAACTGTATTTTTTGGTGCTCTGAGCACCACAAGCTGGTCTCCATGTAGCTCTATTATAATCGAGAGAGGGCAGACATCTCTACAGCCAATATCTTCAACACTCAGCTACTCAAAACAGTCTAGATTTATAAATAGCACTATAGGTAAGAGATAAAAATGTGTTTTGGATTTTTGAGGTGAACTGTCCCTTTAGGCATGCACTTCTTTGTACCTGTACGCAGCAAATATGTAACCCCAAACTTGTTTTCACTCTGGTTTTAGTAGTGTCCATCCCTGGTCTCCTTTCTCTGTCTCACCCTCCCTAACTCCCTCCCTCCCGCCTTTGTCCTACTTAGCCAGTTACTGCAAAATCACTTATCTTCACCTTGCTTCCTCTGTCTCCTGCTAATACACATTAGCAGCCAGCAGCCATATGTAATAGGGCTGTGCGTGCCCCTGCTGGTGTAATGGCTTCTCTGACACTTCTCCCATTAAATTTGGTCAGGCAGCGCTGCACAGGAACCCTCTGTACACTCTAAAATATTGTTATATAACTACCATAAACAAGCCGGCCAGTGTCAGTGACTTTGGGAATAGCTGGTAGACTATTTTTGGTTTTCTTTTTGGTTTGTTGTCCTTTTCCTCATGTTTATTTCTTACGACATTGTCTTCTCTCTCAGACTTCCCTGCCTTGGGCTATACATTTTTTACCACCATAATAAGGGAGCTACATTGCAAAGCTCATCAGATTATAATGTGACTAACTGGACATGTCTGCTATATCTAATGGGCCTGTTTGTAATCTCCCATATATCTACAGTACCACATACAGTAACCAGATAGCATCAGCTGCTCCTTCCTCTGTGTGTGGTGAAACCCAGGCCAAGTCCCAGATAACGTGATCATCAGCGGCATCCTTAACTGTTACCGTGACAAACGAGAGCTCTGATCCCGCCCGATAAGCGACGTATTCATTTGTTTAATTAAAACAGCTTGTCTCATCGTGGTGAGGGGTCATTTTAGAGAATGTTAGAATTAAAGCAGGTAATTAAGTAAAGCTCCAGATAAGAAACCCCACAGAGGTTGCTGCTTCTGCCAGTAGGGAAGGCAAACTTAATCTATCCCTTCTGCAATCCCACAAGGTCGTTCACTTTATTAAAGTCTGATGCCACTACCACTGCCCACCAGCCCAACATGATGAAATATTTTATGTACTTGTTGGGAAGGAGGGAAAGGAAGAGGAAGGAGGCAGGGAAACAGGGGGTGACTAGAGCCGCCAACAGCACGGGGTAAAAAGTCCATAATACTACTATTACACAAAATAAGGCAATTAAAGACTGCTTGTTATCTTGTCTATGAGAACAGGAGAAGAACTTGTACAGCAACGAGCACCTTGACAAAGATATTTGTTTGGCCAATGGAGTGTGGCGTTAATTATCACAAGCTGATTAAAGGCACCGAGCGGGAATGGATGTCGTTTGTCTTGCCAGCCTTAGACGCTACGGCAGCCAGCCAGGGTCATTATTTTAGGGGCCTTTCTGGGCTATTTTTAGAAATGGGGCTGGTTTCCCAAATTTTTCTCAGCACACAGGTTTGTTCTTTTTTCACAGACAAACAGTAGAACAGTGGAATATCATATGATAATGAGTCCAATGTCCTGTCACAGTGAAGAGCATTGAAACGGAGTTTTGCCCTGTCCGTGGTAGAACGGACCCTTTTTCCTTTTTTTGTACTTTTTCAAAATGAGTTAATTGTTGTCAAGTCCACACATGACTTACAAAATACGGTGACTGGTTCAGGTTGAATGTGGTGCCTTTGTGCTAAATTCTTTGTTTCCTGTTTCCATATGATATCAGCTCAAATCTAAAATATTGTTCTGCACAAGTTTTATTCATTGAAATATATTGTGATCCAGAAGTTGCTTTAGAATTGCATTGTAATTCATTCAAATAAAGATTAACCCAATCACAATATTCCCAGTAAACTCTGGCAAGCTAGCAAATAAACATTGTGGAAAATATTATTGATTAGGATAACTAATTCTTACATAAAGGAGTGACTTTGCCTACTGCATGAGGTGCATATGGAAGTTTATTTGTAAAATCTCGATTGGTGCCATTTAAATATCTGCGAACACATACTGGCTTTTGAGATACTTAGTGTGGCTACATTTGAAGAACAGTCTGAAATGTTATTTAAGGGCACTATGTGTAACAATTTCAGTTGTTCTTTGAGACAAACAAATTTTGCAGTCAAAAGTGTGTCCTAGCGCATGTGTATTTACCTCCATCAGCGTATCTAAGTATGTCCGTAAGCTCCGAAATTCTCATTTACATATACATTGCGACCGGTGTCTCATCATGTACGTGTGACATCTTGAAAATACAGGTACGTACAGGGACATACTTGAGAAATATGGAATCGCCTTTCACGTTTTCACTTGTCGGTTTCCGGTTTCCGTCTGCAGGTAGAGTGACGAAAAGCAACAGCAAGCAGGCTAGTCACAAATGCCGGTGCATTTGAAAAAAGGCAAAAAAGCAACGTGACTGGCGATTTCAAAAAACGAGGGTCAACATCGGGGTAGCCTTTCCCAGGTGGAGAGAGCTGCTGAAGGAGAATCACAGCTAACAGCGGCTAACAGCTGTTAGCGACCAGTGCCGCTGTTAGTGCTGTTAGCGGCGCCTGTCGCTAACACAGCTAGCATGGTGAGGAGGGGGTTTGTCAACTCGCGTTGTGTGTGTCTGTGTAGGAGCCTGAATGAATACTCCATGAAGTATCGGATGACATGGTTTCATCAATGTTATCAAAGCTTTTTGGTACACAGCAGCTACCGTTGTTGCAATACGCGTTTGAAACAGTGAGGCACTAGAGTGCGCTATCCGTTTGAATGCAATATACGATCTCAACACTAGATGGGAGAAATTCCTAAACAGTGCCTGTTTAATCAATATCACACGAGAAGGAGTGCTGTTGTACTGAATAGTATCACCCGTGATGATTTTCAGTACAACAGCACGACCTTGAGTGTGGTGTTGCTTTTATACAGTTCTACAGTCGCCATTTATTAGTTAACAGTAATAAGAGACAACAAATTAGGATGCCTAATGCGCATAAACATACCTGCTTATGCTTCAGCGAAAGACTTCAAATCGTCTTCATAGTAACGCCCTTTAGAGATCACCTGCGTTTTTGTACGCTATATGAGTTTGTTTCTGTCACGTTTAGTGAAGTGTAATCTGGACAGACAGCTGTTTAAATCGCACAAATATCCTGCTGTTTATGTTTATAACTTATTAACTCTATCTACATTGATTAATCAGCCTTGAGTCTTACTGTGAGTGTCAGATTCCCCTCACTCACTGGAGTGGGCTGGAAAATAAAATAATTTCATTATTAAATACAAACCCTTTTAATTTGTTCCTGTGGAACTACAGTGAGAAACATTTTGGTTCAGTAAATGTCTGTTGTCAGTCAGCCTGGTGAAGGCCGGCTGCTGTCCTCTCAACTCCCCAGGAGCTGCTGCTGACGGACGGCTGCTTCTGTGGACAGAAACACTAAATAAAGGTTGGAGTTCGTGTGGATTGAAAACTACTTCCTCCACGGTGACATAGTTTAACTCAAATGGTTTTTCCTAGAAATGACTTTGAGCTAATTTTGTTACAATCTAAGGTAACGACCAACTGATGTCTCCAGGTGATGTTATACTTCCTATCGGCACTCATGGAAAGCCTCTGGTCCAATAAAATTATTTGGTGGGAACTAACTGTATAATCAAGTCCACCTGGGAGATCATCACATCTCAAAGGGCATCCACGAAAACTACTATTTCTATCTATCTATTTTTTCTATTATTGCAAGTGCGATTGCAATACTTGGAGCAAATGTACTTGGTTACTTTCCACCACTGTGTGCTTCTGTATGTGTGCGTGTTTTAGTGGGGTTATGTAATCTAAAATAGTTAGACCAGGAAAGAGGATTTTTTAACAGGTAAATAGTAATTTGTCCGGTATACTAGACTACTATATGTTCTACTTCTGTTCACATTTTCTCTGTCTTTCTTTCTTTCTTTCTCATACTCACACATGAACACGCAACCCTCCTTGCACAGTCACACACACACACACACACACACACACACACACACACACACACACACACACAAATCCAACTCTCTGCACAAGCCCTCTCAAGGCCAGGAAAACATATATGCCCATTTTCCTATTTGATTGGGTGTCAGCGTGGGGAGGAAGGGGGACAGGTGTGATGCATAAAATGACCCTGCGACTCCATCACACGCACGACAGTTTTATGGTGAGGAGGTGTTTCAATCACGCAACTGCCCTGGAAGGCATCAATCAATACACACATGCGGACACACACACACACACACACACACACACACACACACACACACACACACACACACACGCACTACAAGCGCACAAGTACATGTTAACACCTTCACATCATGATGACAGGAAAAGGGCAGCAGAGCAGATGTCGTATAAGTTCAAACTTTGCTTCAGGCACAATAAACTAAACTTCAACTCAGATATAGGATTTTACTTTTACTTTTTGCTTGATTAATTATTGGAGGGGGACCTGGAGCTTAAAATATTCATGAAACTACATGGAAAATTGCATTTGCTACAGACAAATACACAATGAATACACATTCACATGATATTGTAAGAAAATTTGTTAAAAATAGACGTTTTACAGATTTTATAAATCACCCTTTCCTCCCCTCACTCTCACAATTATCTCAACCCAAATTGTGAACAATGCAATGTGTAACTTTCAACATTAAGGCAACAATTATTAAATAACTAGTATATCATTAGTCTGTCTTTCACCCTGTAATTAGTAGCCTGATACATTCTTTTGTCCCTAGAGGGCTTTTCAGTGAACATGTTTCTGTAAAACATGTTTTTAAGTTAACAGCATATTACTGAGTATAGCTACGAATGCACAGAGGGGAGTGTTGGAGAGATCTTTTCTCCACAGATCTTGTGCAGGAGAAACGCTGCCACAGCCCATTATTATACGGGATGTTTGTAACTTTTAATCCAGTCATAAGTGTTCAGAGTTGCTTCTAAACCAAATAACAAAGCTTTCCCATAAAGAGTGTCAGTGTACATGCGGTAAGTGCTGTGAAAGTGGAGGAATTGTTGCCAAAATAAAACAAAAAGTTGTTTTTGCAACACTGACATTATTGACTTGCTGTAGCATGGTGGCATTAAGAAATCACTTACCGGTATAAAAGACTAGAGCTATTTCATCCTCACTGGAAAACTGTTTGTAGTGCTCTGCATTTAAACAAGACTGAGAGTCCTAAGCTGTCCTAACTGCTCTGTGATGCTGTATGTAGATACAGCTGATGTCAGCTCCTAATGAGTTTTGACATGCCGTTGCTAAGCAGATATGATGTTCACCAGGTTCACCATCTTATTTTAGTTTGGTAGCATGCGTGCATTTAATTATTAGCACAAAACACAAAGTAAAGGCTGAGGGTAGCTGTTAGTTTCGCAAGGCCATAAACCAAAATATTGGAATGATGGTGGTAGATGAAGTTAAAGGGATACTTTCCTGATAATTAACCAGCTTGTTATATAGCATTGTGGGTAGTATGTATGTATGTATATAAATGACATATGGTGAACCTCTCTCAATTTATACTAGCTCTTAGCTCTCCCAGGTCATCTGTCAGTTAAAATTCAGATTTTCACTAACTCTAGAGCTGTTGCTCAAACTACAGGTTTCTGCATTTTCGTATGCCTGCCAACACGGACACAAAGAGTTTGTGAGAGAGGTCTGCCCCTCTCTTTTTCTCTAAAACTCAAATCAAACTCCAATCAAACAGTAAAACAAGTCAGTGATGATCAAATATAAACCCAAATTCTGTCACTGTATTGCCTATTTCTTGCCTAAGATATCTTCTGAAGCACCTTTTAGTGCACTGTTTGGCTGTAATACAAGAGTTTTTGAAGGTAGGTAGGTAGGTAGGTAGGTAGGTAGGTAGGTAGGTTTTCTGCGTCTGAGCAAAAGCAAATGCCATGGCTCTTCTCCTCTGTTTTCTCTGGTCACATAGCACAAATTTAAAAGTAATTGCATTTTTTCAGATTCATGGACAGTCCAATTTTATGAGAAGACATCACATTTCAGTAGTGAAATACTTCTCTAAGGGGTCATCATAGTTATACAAAATCATCCTGGAGGGGATATGAATGTCTACACAAAATGTCATAAAATCCATGTAATAGTTGCTAAAATATTTTAGTCTGGACCAAAGAGGTGGACCAACCAAAAGACCGACATTACCATCCCTAGAGCCAAAATGTTTAGACTGCACCTATCTGCTGTGAAGAACAGTTTATTCTCTAGACATCATTTTCTGTTGTATAGATATAAATGTGAGGTCCAGCTGTCAAAGGTGTCATTATTTCCACTAATGCCACTGTGTCTCTTTGGATTTGCCAACTTCAAAGCAATTTACTTTTAACTAGTTAAGCACAGAAAATCCATAACAACAACAACAACAACAGTGATTGAAACAAGGAGGGACAAAAGAGCAGTGAAGTTAAATTAGACCAGGGCTGTCCAAAAACACATTTAACAACATCACTGAGTTCAAGTGTTTGGGAAGGAAAGTGACCCACTGTGGAGAACAGGGGTGGGACTGTTAATAGCCTCCATGTCTCAAAGCAAATCAGAATCAGCTTTATTGCCCAAGTATGTGTGCACAAAGACGGAATTTGACTCCTTTTTTTTGTGGTTGCTCTTAATGTACGTACACAGAATCAGACAAACAGCCATAACAAAGATAACAACGCTGAACAGGAAAGAGTTTTGAACTAAAATTTGTCTCTTGCAGCACAAACATTCCTATACTCTGTCTTTGGTAATCTAAATTGATGTATGTGCAGCATTCGGAACAGCAGTGTGGTCCAGTGAGTAAGGAGACCTTCAGCCCCTTCTGTTGTCAGGTGTTCACTTTGCTGTATTGTCCTTGAGCAAGACCATGAATCCCCACCAGCCTCATGGGTGCTCTTCTGCAGGTGACCCTGCACTTTCTCCAAGCGAGGAGAAAACGTCTCTTTCACCTTGGGGCATTTTTGAAAAAAGGAAAAAGGGAATTAAATGCTCCAACATGACCATTTGATGCATTGTTTGAATATACCTGGTCGGCTGAATTGACCCCAACCCTATATGTAATACTCTTGTTCTCCTATGTCTTGGAGCCATGCATATCTGACTACTGTGGAGAAAGAGCAGCGGTTGCAAAAAGTCACAGTGGGCTCGCTGTGTGGCTGCAGTATGTGGGGGACACGCCTATATACTGTACAGCTTCCTTACTGCCACTGCAATGAAACACAGAAGTGCAGGGAGAGACCATTTGCGTATGTGTGTGTGAGAGAGAAAGAGATGGAGACAGAAAGGGGGGTTCGGCATCATACATGAATGTGTGTGTGTGTGTGTGTGTGTGTGTGTGTGTGTTGTGAGGGGTTAAATGAAAGTCAGTGTGCACACATGGGGCATCATAAGCAGACAATGAAAAATGAGAGTGGAGAAGCCGTACAGCTAGTTTCCCTGTGGGAACAGCTACAAGCAGGTGTACGTACCTTTGGTGATAATCGCTTGTTGTGTGTGTGTGTGTGTGTGTGTGTGTGTGTGTGTGTGCGTGTGCGTTGGTGTGTATTTCAGCGTGAAGTGAATGAGCAAGATGAAAACTGGGGAACAAACGTAACAAACACAAGTTTTAACTCAGTGTGTGTGTGTGTATGTGTATGAATGAGGGACTGTATTCACATTAACCCTTTACATTTCTCAACGGTGTTTGATTAAACAGGAACCAATTTCTGGGGAATCTCATCTTCAAAGAGTATCAATTCAGCCTCTGCCCTCGTGCATTTTTTAAATAAATCATCACCTTCAGTAGGTTCTATACTGAGATAAGCCTTGAACTAATACTGTGGTTAAACACTAGTTGGTTTTCAGATACACCCAAGTGTAGGAGATTTCTATGTATATTTGTGAAAAGGTTCTGATGCTGTGTTTTTGTGTGGAAAGCCATCACACCTCCTTCTACTTTGGAAGAGCAGCTGCTAAGGTCAGTAATTGTGTACAATATTTCGCTTTTACGCCATAAAGGCCCTGACATGCCAAGCCGATGGTCAGCCGTCGGTCAGTGTTGGGTCATTGGTGAGCAGCTGTTGCCCTAGCTTTTGTGGTGTGTCCTGCCACGTTGGCACTAGTTGCCCCATTGTCTGCTTTTTTCTTCTGATGAATTAGCATGTTTAACCTGCGTCAGAGCTGGCGGAGCCCTTCAGTGAGAGAAATCACTCTGATTGGCGGTTCAGCCAAGTGCACAAGAAGAGAAACAGAAGTGAGAAAAGCATACAAATGGCTAAAGTCAAGAGGTTGTGAGATCGAAACAAACTTGTTATATTAAGTAATTTTTTATTTTTTTTTTAGCAACTGAGCTCTTTAGCCGAAATAGTTTGTAATTGTTTGCGTTGTGGTTTGCTGGCGCACGGCAAATATCCTTTGTTCCTTCAACATCAAGTTGTGTTAATGTGCTAACTGGCTAACTGGCAGCTTAAATCCATCCTGTCGGTCTTCAAGTTTCCTTTTTTGAATGATAAATACAGACTCTGGCTGCCTGCTTGTATGGAGAGCTTTCCACTCATGCAGGTGCAGAATGTACGTGCTAGTTGGCCATTGGCTGTAGTGGCTGTTTTGGCTGAGACACAAGCGACGTGAGGCGACGCAACAGTCAGCCTTTATCACCACTAGTTCTTTGATGTTGGTTTGGAGTGTCTGGGCCTTAATAGGAATTGGCATTCGTCTAACCTTGCACCTAAGTATGCACGTAAGCATTAAAAGTCAGAATTATCACAATACTGCCCAATTAACACATTAAGACTCCCTTAAAAAACATTGGTACAATATTAACCTACCTTATTCTTGATCTTTTTCTTTTTTCCTGTCAACTCTTCTGCAGCGTGACCATACCATAACATATTATGATCTTCTGGATCTTTTAAAAAGAAGACACAACACGAGGTTTTGCAGTTGTTGTTTTGAAGGATGTTTGCTCTTTTGCCCTTGAAAGGAAATGAAAGGTACACAGCCAGCAACTGCTTTTCCCCATCTTCTCTTTTTTACCTCCTCTGTTACTTTACACACATATAGCGAGCGCAGAGCACTGCACAGCTCTTTGTCTAGATCGGCTTCCTATTGAAAGTAGCACGTCAGCAGCACAACCCCACAGCTGAAGTCTGTGCTACCACTGTACTGCTGGGTGCTCTGAAACGTTTTGACAGTTCCTGTTGCCAGTAAGCGTATATGTATGTGTATATGTTGGAAGTAAACAGACTTAGTGTGAGAAGTCGTGGGTGCACAAACATCAGGCAGAAATGTCTTAAGGGTCATTCATGCACATTGGCTATTAACATATAAAGTTTATTTAAGTCAGTAGGGGCTACAGTACGTTTACACATTCATTGAATTTAACAGAACAGGTTTTGTTTAGTGGTTGTCCTCTGCACAGAAACATTGGTACCATTACCCTTTTGGTGTTTTTATAAAGTCACCATAGTCATGCAGCCTCAGTTTTTGTTACAATCATGCAGTTAAATTTCATCAATACACTAAATTGTTTCCCCAGAGGAGTTAAAATTTCTCTGCATGACTATTTGCAAAAACCGACGTTTCTTTGGTTGTTTTCCTGATAAGGATGAGAAAAACCATCAACCTTTGGAATTACAATGATCAAGCTTTCAAATGAATCCAAGCTGCCAAAAAAAAGGTGCAGTGTCTTTTGAAGAGAGGCCAGTTCCAGCTGCTTCGCCATTATGTGAACACAAATAAGAGCTTTTCTCAGGACTATGTGGGTGTGTGCTTGATTGGCACTTCTCTCATAGTTTCGCTGCACCTGTTACGGCAGAAGAACTCACACAGATTTTAAAGACTTTAAAACCCCACATTAAATCTGTATGACAGAAAATCATTGATACGCTCACTTCTATCACATGTTCAAGTTTGTTGCACTCCTGGCAATACCTGACTGTGATGTAGCAACAGTGCATTGTGAAGGGTGTAGACAGAACACGCAGCACAAACAGGAATATTAGCTTTGGTGTGATATTCTTTATAGAGTTTAGTCACCAGAGCAAACACAGTTCTAGTTAGCTCCATCCAGCTTTGGAGTCACAACACTATCACTTATGCCGGGTTCAGACCACAGAATATCAGCCCAATTATAGCCCAGTGCGGCCGTCATATGGTGTCAGCTTGGTCTTCCACGACTAACACAGAGCGGCCTACTGCTGTAACTAACTGTATGACAACAGCAACCCAGTCTTTTTGATATTTGCTCTAGGGATGACCAGGACAGAGTGAACAAAGAAAAATGCTCGCGAGAAGTAGCAGAAGCACTATAGCAACCTGGTGAGATCTGCCATTAGCATCAAGCTAGCAAAGAATGTTAATTCAGAGAAGTAAAGGAATACAATTCACAAATCATGGCTGGGCTCTTACTTACCACACCTGCAGAGGGTTCAAACTTCATTTAAAAAAGACCACATTAGACACAGACCTTTATTTCTACACACAGACCTTTATTTTTCATTCCTTCTTTATTTTTCAATTTTTATCATGTTTGCCCTGTTAAATTTCATGCATCATGCTGTCATTTTAAACTCAACACTTCCTGTATCCATTTAAAATTAAAAGCCTCGCATCGTTTTCGTGGAAAGAATCCTTTCATATTATATTATATTTGTGAAACATTTGCAGGAATTGTGGAGAATTTCGTGACTTTCACAGTTTGCATGCAGTACTTCAAATGCAGGTCTTGCCAACAGTCCAGCTGGGACATGATAATGGTAATAATAATAAAAATAGGGCTTGAAGAATCTGATGACATCAAGCACGTTGTGAAAGATGACCAGCAATTATTGGTGGTGGACCAACCTGAAATCTGTCATGTCTGTCGGCCAATTTTTGGCAAGATTTTATGACTCCGTAATCGCCTAATCTGACTTAATTACTGTTGGAACGGACAAACATATCATGTAGTCTGAACCTGGCATCAGTTTAAATGCGCATATCTGAGAATAAGCATTATGGAGGCTACGCACATCCCAAAAACTTTTACAGGTACTAGATCAAAAGCAGCATGATTTACCCTGTCTCTGTATATCTGTTTATATATATATATATATATATATATATATATATATGTATATATATGTGTGTGTATTAATGTTTATGTACATACTTGGAGCATTGAATACCGATTTGGATGTTGATTACCATGGCAACGATCAACGCTTCAAAGCATGTAGGTCAGCCTCACAGGTAATGTTGTGGACATGGGCACAACTTTAATTTTGAAACTATTTTTGAACCACAACAGGACGTTTCTATTGGATGTTCAAGCAATGGTCATTCAACGTGTCAATGTTTGCATGGTGGATGCTAATAACATTAGCCATAGCTGTACTTTCATGGACATATTTTATATAGATACATATATAATTTGTCAACCTGAAATGTATGTAGTTGTCCACAAGTTGGTGTCTATTTTAGTTCTGTCAGTCTACAATATAGGCCTCAGTATTATTCTGGCCACTGGCCCACGCACTCCTTGTACATCACAGTCTTATTCCCCAGTCCAGCAGCAGTGAGGAATAACATATAGCCTAACTGTCTAGTTGGTCTGTTCTTATCTCATGTCAGTCCAAACAGCGCTCTCCTGACAAGTGGTATTTGACTCAGTCAGAAACCGACACGCACAAAGAGAGAGAGACAGAGAGGATGTAGGAAGAGAGAGAAACAAGAGAGCCTGAGAGACAGAAAGCGAGACGGGCCATTCCACAGCACCAGGATGTGAAACACTGCCAATCTTTTTGTCTGATAGAATAATCAGCATGCTCTCGACAGGAGAGTGAAAATTGACATTCACGCACAAAAACATGGCAAGGATAGTCAATTATCCGCAGGGTTTGTTTTTCTCTCTGTGCCATCTATTTGCATACTGTTCCTATGAGAAGGTGCTTTTGATGTAGTTAGACGATTCTGGTCAGTATGATATTATGTGAATGTGTCTTATTAGCGCGTGGTGTGTGCAGATAGGGAAAAGGTCATAATGTTTCTTTGTTCCCATAGCTCTTTTTCCTCAATTAAGGCTAATCACCAGAGCCCAACATTGATCCAGCCTCTCAGCTTTTCTCATGCCTGGATTCTGATGATCTGTGTGTGTGTGTGTGTGTGTGTGTGTGTGTGTGTGTGTATGTATATGAGTGCTTTGTGTGCGAAACAGAGAGAGAGCAAGTGCAGCAACACAGACAGAGACAGGGTGAATCATGTTCATACATGTCCCCGCGTGAACATGTGTGTAAATGTAAGTGCCATTCTGCGATCTCCAGCACATCGAATGATTTACCTCTCTGGTGTAATGGAGCAATTTCTCTCTTTTTTTTTCTCTATTCCCATCTCTCATTTTCCTCCTCTTTCAATCTGCAGTAAAATATTCTCCCGTTTAGCTCTGTGACAAGTCATCTGTCACTCAGAACAGCGAGGGAACAGGATCTTCTGATGGACAGAACCCAATATGTGGGTCTGTGTGTGTGTGTGTGTGTGTGTGTGTGTGTGTGTGAGTGAGTATAGTGTGAATGATGAGGCCTCTGCTGTTGTGTTTTTGTTGATTGGTAACATGATTAACTCACCAACTAAACCAATGATTGCTTTTGTGAAGAACACAAAGGTACAGTTTGCATTAGACTACTTTCTTGAGTTTGCAGAAACACTTTTATGAACAGAATATTTATCTTCTGTCAGATTGTGAACCTCGTATTGACAAAAAAATTGACATATTTTGCGCTGTGCTACACATCCATCCTCCTCCCAAGAGCAGTCAGGCTGTCTTTCTCACTTTTGTGTCTCAAGAGTTGTTTTTATTTGTTTAGCCATGCCAGATATTGATTCTTTTTTTTTTTTTTTTTTTTTTTAGAATAAACTTTGGGAGAAAAAATGATTTTCCGAGTATGCAGACACTGGAGCCACGTGAATTAGGCTGACATATTCGTCATTCAATGATCACCATATCCTGCTCTGTTCAGATTAAATGTTATGATAGAAGATCGCAGAGCTATCTGTGACACATTCTGTTCAGACACAATGGCTGTAAGTACTCATTATGGCTGACTCAAATCAAAGCAGAAAAGTCAAAGTTCTGCAGCATACGTTGACTCTTAACTGATGTTGAGAGGAAAATATCTGTTTCGATACCATCTGTTAAAAGTACATATTTGAGCCTTAAGCATTTTCATCATAGTTTATTTTTGAACTCATATATTTGATTTTGGCAAAGTACATCAATAAAACAACATGATATCGTCCCTACTCATCATATTTTCATATTTTGATTAGATTTAGGCCCCCAAAAAATCTTGGTTAGGGTTAGAAAAAGATCACACTGGTCATGTCAGTCGAATCGACACAAGACTCATGTGAGTAATCATGGAAGTTACGATGTAACTCAACATTGACTTTTAGTGTCACACGAAATACAAACACTGGTCTCCTGGGTCAAAGTCCTGTGCTTGTTAGACCCACCTGCCCTAAGCAGACTCTCCTGCTCCTTATACCATGTCTATTACGCTGAGCATTTAATAATAACACAGATGAGTTTACATTAGAGATGATTAAATGCCCTATGTCAGAGATGATAGTCTTTGGTGTTGATGTATGGGATTACTCTAGATTTAAATAGTCTGAGGCTGGTGTTGTTCTAGATTTTAGTGACTGTCAATAAATCTCATGAAGACACCAAAACTAACACTATGCTTGTGTTTCTTAATACTGTATACTTTAGTAAGTAAGTGAGTCCTGTAAGTAAGTAAGCTTATAGCTTGTTTGCAGTCACATGACTATTATTATGCACGAAATTCAGATGAAAGGCAGAAAACAATAAATCCATATACTGCCTTAGATTGGAAGTAGAGAAACGTGACCACAACAAGGGGTTGGATAAATCTGCAGGCAGCAGGTATCATCGGAAAACTGAAACTCATGTTGGATGTGATCCATACATAACAAAGAAAAGTTGTTTTCCCACAACTTAACAGATTTGCCTGTTGTGGACAGCGTGGTTACCTTCCTCCAGACCTCCTAACATTGCAAATATTACACTGTGAGCTGATGAAAGCGTGTTTAACACAACAAATTAGTTGACTCTGCTCCTCGAACTAACGACAGAGGTTTTTGATCCACATCTGCTTCTGTTTCTCAGTCAGTTTTTTTTTTATTTATTTATTTATTTTTTTAATCTTAACCTTTGCAACCCACTATTTTTGGGACTTACGCCGGATTTCCACTGGACGCGTGTCTGCTGCGTGCTCCGCCGTCAGTCAATACCCACCGGCTGCGTTTGCTGTGCGGAGCGGTGCAGCTCCGCCGGAAGACATCTTGGTGCACTGCCATGATTAAAATCTCCTCATCCATGGTGTCAACGGGGTGAAATGACATCTGAAAACCTCTGACCTGTTGACTATATATACTTCATAAAACAGCTGGGCACTGTAGTTTTTATGACCATTACTCAAAGAGGAGTAAATATTGCATTTGTTGGGGACTATTTTCAGCTGCGGAGTAGTACACATTTGGTGATCTTGTGATTATTTAAGGCAGCAGAATGGTTTATGTGGGATTGACTCAAAAAAAAATAAAAAAAATAAACTATGTTGCCCATGATCATGATAATGAAGGAACATGTCATCCAGTGCAGCGATGTGGCTCATTGATGTGTTTTTACATTAATAGTTTTTGGGTTTTTAGTTTTTGGTCTTTTCGGGTGACTTGTAGACAATAAGAAAAATAAAGAATATCCTCCACCTTGTCAAGATGTTCATGTTTTATCCCCTCCATACATGTTTATGATAATCATTTCTGCAGTGTGAATGGCAGTTTCTTTGGGTGGTACTTTGTTTTTAAATGTAACTATAAAATACAAGTACTACTGTATATCATGGTGTAGATTCCTGCTTGTTTTCTATATTTATATCTTTGGCGTTCAGCGGGCAGCTGTGTGCTGTGGTGGGAATAATAGGCTGGCTTTTTGAGAGCCATAAGCCTTTAAGGGCAATGCAGCTCTGGCTGCTGCAGCCACAGGCTCTCTTCTGTAATAGCCTGTAATTCCTTCTGTCTAGTATAATCACCAACACAGCCTGACAGCACGCACACACGGACAAACACACACATATACACACATATACATACAGTGAGTGAGTGAACGAGAGTGAGAGGAGAAAGGCTTTTATCCAAGGGTCATATTCACATGACGGAGGTCATGGTCACTCCCACACAGCTGTCACTGTGTTTGCAGACAGGTGTCAATACAAACTGTACATTGACCCATGCCTCTGCACCTGTTGATACTGATGATGAGAAGAGAAGAGAATTTAGGCAAAGGTCAGGAGAGTTCAGCAGTTACAGTAATCCAGGTGTGTGTTTGTCTCCTAAACTCTGAGGGGACATGTGGCCCTCATCTTCTACACAAGCCACTGCTACTATCAGCCACAGGAAAGTGTGTGTGTGTGTGTGTGTGTGTGTGTGGTGGGGAGTTGGATGGTACAGGTGCCAGACTTTCCCCCTACAGCCCCGTGGCGGCCGGAGAAGTTAATTGGCAGCATCTGGCTGTCTGAGAGCCCAAGCGCCCATCCACCCACCCCACCCTGTTCCTTCCCCTCCCTCCCTCCCTCCAGCCCTCCCCTCCTGTGGGTGCTGCTACCCCTGGCACACACATGGTGACACCAGTCTGGCTGCAAGCTGTGAACGTGGAGTGTGTGTTTGTGTGTGCGTGTGTGTATGTGTGATATACCGGGGAGTATGGAGGCAGACAGGGCAGCCAGGCCCCCAGCTGCCACTGCCGTGCCAAGGGAAATGCGGGCAGACAGGCTGGCATCTTTGTGCCAAGGCCAGCAGGGCCCTCAGGGAGAATGGAGAGGGAGAGAGGGACACAGAGGCATGATGGAAGGAGGAGGAGGGAGAAGAGAGACTTTGGATGAGTTCAATTCTACTGATGTTGTGACACAACATGTGGTTTGCGTGCTGATCACGCAATAAGCGTCTGTGGTGGCATCACAACTGCAGCCTCAAATGTGTCAGGCCATTTACCAGAAGTGTATCAGTCATGCTGTGATTCTGATAACCTGTCACTCATGGAGTAAAAACCTTTTGCTGTTTACAACTTAAAAATTTAAACTGATAACATAATTACTAGATTAAACATTAAAGAAAATAATTGATAATTTTCGCTTTAGGAGCAAGCGTCAACTTCTGGAGCGGAAAAATGGAGCCAACACAGAAGTGCGAAAGGTGCAGTTCTTTGAACGGCCACTTGAGACTGGCTCCAGAAGTCAGTTAGTCCCCATCCATGTTAAACTGTACAGCAGAAATAAACATGTTTACAGCCTGGTGCAAAAAACGGTTGTGATTTTTCTGGGGTGATTTTTTTTTTCCAGCCATTTACATTTCATTAAGGCTTCAAGTTACACATAAATAAGGGCAGGCTGCTTTGAGTGACAGGCTGTCTACCGATAGTGTCCTCGGCTTCCAGTTAGATCCACTGTTGCTCCTCCAGAGCTCCAGCCTCTCACCCAAATATGGTCACTTGTGGCTCCAAACAACTAAGATGGCGACAGCCGAAGTGCTGAACTCAAGGCTTGAAAACAGGAGTCCTCATACCAATGGGTGATGTCACAGTGGCTACATCAGTTACCAGTTAGCTACGTCAGCTGTTACTGACTTGACTCAGTGTGCCAGTCAGACACAGTGAGATCAGAGTGTTTCCTGTCATCCATGTCAAATTCCTCAGTCATCGCTACAGTGATGACTTCATTTACTAAAACAAATCATTTGCATCTGTAATTAAAACAGTTTAGTCAGAGCACAAAAGTCACAGTGACTGAAGCTTGTGACAGAAACAAAAAATAAAAATGAAATACATTTTGAGTTTGATCATGCAGTAGTTGAGAATACATTATAATAGGAAGAAAAAGAAGGTGAAAGAAAAGTTAAAATGAAGAAAGAGGTAGAAAGAAAAAGTGAAACAGAAAAAAATAATTAAAAAAAGGAAAAAAATAACAGCGAAAAACAAGAAATTAAAGAACAAATTGTCAATTATTTTTACAGTCTAGGTTTAAGAACAGCATAGGTCATCTTGCAGTGTACATTAAGAAGTTGAATTATAGTGAATGCAGGACAATGAGACCTCGTAGATCTCCATACATGTGGTTCAAATCTACAGTACTTTGCATGGCAACAAAAACATAGTAGTATTCATGATACCAGTGATATTACCAGTAGTAGCAGCACAGTAGGAGGAGGTGCAACAAAGGACTTGCACATTTATCATCACTAATTTGAATATAATTGGAGCACTGTTTATTTTCTTTGGCATTTATTTAATATTAACAGCAGGGACACAGACAGTAAACATGGGGAGAGTTAGAGGGGATCGACATGTAATGTAGGTCAGAATCAAAGTGGGGGTGTCGCAGTGAAATGGTACGGTACAGTATGTGTTTTAAAGGGATAGTGCACCCAAAAATGAAAATTCAGCCATTATCTACTCACCCATATGCCGACGGAGGCCCTGGTGAAGTTTTAGAGTCCTCACATCCCTTGCAGAGATCAGCGGGTGGAGCGGCTAGCATACCTAATGGTAGACGGCGCCCCAGACTAACGTCCAAGAACACAAAATTGAATCCACAGAGTATCTCCATACTGCTCATCCATAGTGATCCAAGTGTCCTGAAGCCGCGACATAAAAAGTTGTTT
>NC_065515.1:23091352-23093378 GCF_006386435.1 Epinephelus moara
CGCGGAGCACAGAGAAGCAGTCAGAGCTACAGGCTACAGTGAGGCTAAAAACAGAGTTCATATGACGTTTTTCAAAACAACTTTTTATGTCGCGGCTTCAGGACACTTGGATCACTATGGATGAGCAGTATGGAGGTACTTTGTGGATTCAATTTTGTGTTCTTGGACGTTAGTCTGGGGCGCCATCTACCATTAGGTGTGCTATCCGCTGCCCCCGCCGATCTCCGCAAGGGATGTGAGGACTCTAAAACTTCACCAGGGCCTCCGTCGGCATATGGGTGAGTAGATAATGGCTGAATTTTCATTTTTGGGTGCACTATCCCTTTAACTAATAGGATAAGGTGCTATACTTGTGTCTCAATCAGAAGAAAAGGTTTTTGCAAGTCCATAAACTAAATTTTTAAAGCAGCTACATTAAAATTCAGTTAGTGGCAGCTCCTGTGCCAAAAAGTAGTAGTGTTTCCATGAGCACTACCACCTTGTGTCAGAAGATCTTGAACTAGCTAGCATGTGCATTTGCTTCGGCAGTGAGTGAAAGAAAGACATAGCTATATTCTTATACTATTGTTCTTTATAAACACAGCTGTTTGTAGGTTGCACAGTGATGACGTAATGCATCTGTTTGTGGCTGTGTAAGATGAAAACTGTAATATGACGAATGGTTTTGTTTTAGCCACAAACATACATTCATTTATTGATGTAACGCTACATCTTTCAATGTATTTCATAAAAAATATACATATTACATACCTTTATAGAAGGAAGAAGGCTAATTCAAGATCGGTTTCACATCTGATGGAGAATTTTTCTAAATTATTCACCATAGAAAAGGCTTAACCTCTGAAAATATCTCCCCTCGTGGTCTATGAATGAGTCCATGAATTCTAAAACCTTCAAGTATTTCTACTCTTCATTTGTTTCTCAGTACCAGCTCACTTTTAATATCATGTGACTTTCATCCTGATCTACTTAACATGTTCTCTACAATCTTTTAACATCCTCTGTTATTATAACTGATCTATCTACTGTCCATATGTTAGTAATTTAATGCCATACAGTGGTTTCATATTTAGTACCTGCTGTTATAAACATGCCATGTGAACAGCAGCTGCACAAATTAATATAGATGCTTTTTTTCTACAGTCAGTCAGAAGTTAAAATACAATAACAATGTTGAAATTAGTTCAGTTTAAAAATATACTGCCATATTAACATGACAGAAACTTTTTGATACATGAAATTATTAAGTTTTTTAACAAGCCCAAGTTTGGCAAATGAACCATTCTTGCACAATCAGCAACAGTGATTGTGACAAAAGGATAATTTATTATTTATTTTGCTCGTCTTTGCATTATTCAAGCCTGTTGGTTATTTTCCCACAGCAGCGAGTCATTCTGATCAGAGTAATGGACTACAGGAGGTGAGCTCATCTCTATGTGGAATTTAATAAAAAGTGATTTCAGAATGTATCGCGTGTTGCATTGCCTTCCACCGAGTAAATTTCCAGAGAGAATGATCTCATCACTCTGTGTGACCCTGTTCGACACACACACACACACACACACACACACACACACACACACACACACACACGGGGGAATACAGGAGCGGTGATGCTAATGCTTGATCTCACTGATCACTTGTACCAATGTTACCAACTTGACTCAGTGTGCGAGTCAGACACAGTGAGATCAGAGTGTATTCTGTCATGTCTCAGTTATCTCTACAGTGATGACTTCATTTATTAAAACAAATCATAATTCTGTAATTAAAACTGTTTAGTCAAAGTAGAGAAGCCAGAGTGGTTGTAGCTTGTGATGTGTTTCAGACTGAAACAGTAACTGAAAATGAAATGCACTGGATTTGATCATTCAGTATTTTAGAAATACATTTTAAAGGGCCAGTGTATAATATTTGGCATGGTTTATTGTCAAATCTGAATCTGAATATTCTACCCATTAATATGTTTATATAAGTGTATAATCGCTAAAATTCGTTTGGTTTTCGTAGCCTTATAATTATGCTT
>NC_065515.1:23094147-23097403 GCF_006386435.1 Epinephelus moara
CTTTAAAGAGACAGAAAGAGAAAGTGAAAGAATGAAAAATGAAAATGAAGAAGGAGGTAGAAAGAAAAAGTGAAAGAAAGAAAAAATAGGTAGAAAAAGTGAAACAAAGATAAAACAAAATTAAATAAAAAGGGGAAAAATAAAAGAACAAAAAATACAGAAGAAGAAAAAAATGTAAGGAAAATAAAATGTGAGAAAGAAAAAGACAAAAGTAAAAGAATAAAATAATATATTGAAAAAGTGGAAGAAAAAGACAAAGATAAAATAAAATTAAAGAAAAAAGGAGAAAGAATGAAAAAGAAAGGAGAAAAAAATAAGAAAAATGCAAGGAAAGGGAAGTGAAGAAAGACAAAGAAAAAAGTCAAAGAAAGAAAAAAATAATAGAAAAAACAGTGAAAGAAAGAAGAGAAAAAATGAAAGAAAGAAAAAGGAGACAAATGAAAGACAAAAAGACAAAAATTAATAGAAAAAAGCTAAAGAAAAACGAAACAAAGATAAAATAAAATTAAAGAAAAAAAGGAAAAAATCAAAGAAAGAAAGAAGGGAAAAAATAAAAAATGTGAGGCAAAGAAAATGAAAGAAAGATGGAAAGAAAAAGTAAAATAAAGAAAAAAGTGAAAGAAAATAGAAACAAAGAGAAAGAAAAAGTGAAGCAATAAAAAATTAAATGAAAGACAAAGAAAATGAAAGAAATAGAAAATAAAGAAAGAGAAAGTAAAAAGTTAAAGAGAGAAAAAGAAAATGAAAGAAAGATAAGTCAGAGGGCTGGGTGAGGCCTGCTCATTTCCTGTGTTATGGTATAGAGAACATCACTAATGGACTAATGGACTGGACTCTTACAAAGAGGGTTACATCTACTGTATGATCATGTGATCACCACCCCACTGTGCCAACATATGCACACCATATACCTTGATAGTGGTGAGACTGTGTGTGTGTGTGTGTGTGTGTGTGTATCTTTTGTCTTTGTCTGTGCATGTGTCTGCTCTCTTGGAACATTATTATTATGACTTAGTCTGGCGCCAGTCTGTCTATTCAGTCCACACTCATAGAAACACACACACACACACACACACACAGATAATGTGATGGGAGTATAATGTTGCACTCTGGGAAATGCTGCATCACACAATTATAGACGGACAGTCTCTTACCTCTCCTCTCTCTCTCTCACACACACACACACACACACTGCAACCCACTCCTCTCCTTCCACTCCCACCAGCTTACACACTCACCAGGGGCTTAACGCTGACATCATCATTTTATTAGATGTGTGTGTGTGTGTGTGTGTTTGATTTTTTTTAATTTTTTTTTTTATGGCTGCTTGTGTGTATTTCCTCTGTACCCCCCATTATTCCAGACGAATGTGCACCTGCCCTGTTGCCCCATAGGGGACCAGTGGCGCCACAGTGGCGAGGCCACCGTGATCATCTGCTTTCTGCTAATTGCCCTGCTGCCCCACAAGACGCAGGGGAGCAAGCTACTAGCAGGCCCAGCATGCTCAATCTAGCCGAGACCCCTCTGGGATATATACGGGGCATGTTTTACTTTTTTACTGCAGTTGAGGATTGAGTGACTCGGAAAAACTTAGAGTCCGTTACAGTGTTTTTGTAAAGGTATTGCTCTCTCTTTTTAAAGAGTGCGTCCACTGAGACTTTTTTTCAATTATTTATGACATTATTGATGTAATGTAGCATTTAATCATCGGATAAATGTGGTGTTTTAACTGTTTTTCTCCCAACCAAGCTGCATTATTCAGCAGGTGGTTTTCCTCTCAGGAGTCATATTTCGTATAGATTACTTACTGGAAAGGAGACACATTTCACAGAGCAGAGTAGTTACTGTGCACTTTAGTGTTGATTAAGCAATGTACATCTCTCTGTCTCTGAGTTCTCCACTTTTACCTTTCAACAGGTCACCTCTAACTAAAAGGTGTGGCCCTCTACTGGTCCATCCAGGCACTGTCACACTGCTCAGTTATGTGTTTCCCTTTATCAGAAGAACATCGAAAACAACCTTAAGATTTCATTCTAAGTTCAGTTTGTCTCCATATATTTATGAAATGTCAAATTATTGAAACATATTGTGCAGCTGTGCTTAAAACACCCCAAGGAGCTTCTTAAATCAGATACTCAGGAAATGATCAAGCAGAAGTCTTAAGATGACAAATTAAAAACTGCACTGGAGACTTAATGCTGAGGAAAATCAAACAAGGACAGAAAGAATGAAATGCAAAAATATCTTCTTTCTTCCTCATTGCCTCTATCTCAGGGTACATGAGTTAGAGGAGCTACTGTAAATCCTCCTGTGTTTTCATCTGTGTGTGTGCCTCCCTCAGGGGCGATAAAAGTGTCCCATGTGGATGTATGAGCGCTGTACATCTTTGCAGATTTAGAGAGGGACAGATTAGGAGTTTGAGATGGAGGCGATTGCTGGAGCACACAGTCATGTTTACAATGAAGACATTTACATGATAAGAATGTGGTTTCTATTTGTGTGAATCTAGATCAGCAACATGACAAAGAGTAGTGAGGGTATTGGGTCAGAGTCAAAGAGTCTTGAGAGTATTCCTGTGACAATGAAATATATGTATTTTTTTTCAAATATCAGAAAGGTAAAAAATTAAAATGAAATCACAGAGGGAGAAGGTGTTTTTTTCAAGTGGCCCTCCTGTTGTGTTGTGGGTCAATTTGACGTTTGCAGTTTGAAAATCTAGGAAAAATATTTCTTAAATATTTCTTTAAGTATAAAACTTCTGCCAGCCTTAATTAGTGTAATCAACATTTTATATGACAGTGGTATATATTATGTATTTGTGTTGATATGAGGAAATTGCTGTTCCTATTTCTCCATCATTCCATTTTTGACATCCCCGTCAAACAATGGTGAAATACAGTGGTCCTCCAGTATACATTTACCGGCCACTTTATTAGGTACACCTCTCTAGTACCAGGTTGGACCCCTTTCACCTTCAGAACTGTCTTAATTCTTGGTGGCATAGATTCAACAAGGTGCTGGAAACATTCCTCAGAGATTTTGGTCCATATTGACATGATAGCATCACACAGTTGAGTTCCATGATGTGAATCTCCCGTTCCACCACATCCCAAAAGTGCTCTATTGGATTGAGATCTGGTGACTGTGGAGGTCACTGGAGTACAGTGAACTCATTGACGTGTTCAAGAAACCAGTTTGAGATGATTTGAGCTTTGTGACATGGTGCATTATCCTGCTGGAAGTAGCCATCAGAAGA
>NC_065515.1:23097428-23119902 GCF_006386435.1 Epinephelus moara
AGAACCCAGACTCATCAGACCAGGCAACGTTTTTTCCAATCTTCTATTGTCTAGTTTTGGTGAGCCTGTGTGAACTGTAGCCTCAGTTTCCTGTTGTTAGCTGACAGGAGTGGCACCTGGTGTGGTCTTCTGCTGCTGTAACCCATCTGCTTCAAGGTTCAACGTGTTGTTGGTTCAGAGATGGTCTTCTGCAGACCTTGGTTGTAACCAGTGGTTATTTGAGTTACTGTTACTGAGTTAAAATCCCAGTAGATCATTCTGAAATACTCATACCAACAACCATGCCATGTTCAAAGTCACTTCAGCAGGTCGTCTCGACCATGTCTACATGCCTAAATGCTTTGAGTTGCTGCCACGTGATTGGCTTGCCTTGATAAGCAGTTGAACAGGTGTGCCTAATAAAGTGGCCGGTGAGTGTACATTAGGCTGCTGTCTGCAGAAAACATAATAAAGAGCTGCCTGGGCCCACCAGGATGGCAGTGACTCATGTCAAAGACATTAAGTCTTTTGAGCTGGTCAAACCCAATTCAATACAGAAAATGACTCATTTGGCTTGATTGTGCGTTTAAGTGAACAGGTCAATCTGACCCTGAACAGCAGAGGTGTTTCATCTCTATTCATCAGTAATACCTCATGAAAAAAAGTTTAAATATGTTAAAAAAAAAAAAAAACATTATATAAAAAATGAAATGTTTGTTATATTGAGGTTTTTACAATGTACATAAAAAATAGTTTGAACGTGTATTTTTTTTGACGAATAATGAGTGAATTATCCAAATGTAACCATGATCTGTGAGAGGTGAAAAACACCATTGTACTAAATATTGATTGAACTGATGGTAATGGTGTTAGTAATGAGGTACAAACATTGTTTGTTAGGATCTTTTGGTTTCTGACAAGTTTTGGGTGATTAAACATGCACAGGGTCACACTGACCCAGGAACATTTTCGGTGTACCTGACAAATGACCGTAACAGGAGGGAGACAGCAAATTAGAGGACGATATGGGGGGAGGGTGACGTGACAAAGAGATGAATAACTGGAAGTGATGAATTTTTACACAGAAGGACAGACAGACAACCAGCCACTCCCTCTGTATTAAACACATCAGCAGAACAAACTGGGTTACTCCTATAAACAGCAAATGCATTTTATTTAGATGAAACTCCAAGATTTATGACAGCTTTCAGAATTTTATGGAAATAACTTTACATTTTTATGTCAGCTGCATAATCTGAGCTCAGGTGAAACGCTGTGTGTGTGATCTGATATTGACCGGGCTATCTCACCTTGAGTTTCATTGAGGTTTAAAAGATGTCAAATCTGGGATTACAGGGCGACAAAGAAATTATTATATTAAAGTGAATTGACCAGTAATCAATATATCTATGTAAATATCAAAACAAACACAGTGTTAAGATATAACAGCTTTTTACAATGCCTCTAACAGGAAGCGGAGTAAGAGGCCACCTGATGAGAGTACACCTCCTGGGTGCTTTGATATGGCTATCAGGTGAGGGAGTCTTTTTCTGTTGTGTTCCAGCCTCATCAGAGGGTTGTTTCTGACCTGAGGAGGCTGCTAACGGCCTGTTGTCTCCACAGGTGTTCCACTCTCAGCTCTCTTGTTACAGGAAAGTCCATAATTCAGGAATGTTATTGCTTCCTGCAAAACCTCACTGTTGCTAGCCAGAAGAACCTACAGGTTGCATTAATCCTGGCTAGTCCACATCACCAGCCATGGGCCCAGTTGTTCAAAACATTTAAATGAGATCAGAGTGATCCAGATTTGGAAATCCCATGTCTTACTATCCAGGATCAGCTAATCCATTTTATATTTGTACCAGTATTTTAAAGCCACATTGGATTGGATCACCAATCCAGCTACTTGGGGGATTACTTTATGGGGACAAAATATATATATTTTAAATTTACTGTACTGAAAGGCTAATGGGTAGTCTAATGTCTACTTTAACTACTTTATCTTTGTGTTGTGGGCCAAGCAGTCAAAGCACAAACGTTCTAGCTAGGCCCTTAAAAGAGGTCAATAAAACATTACTCCTGAAAAAATAAAGCTAACAAAACTAGGCATTAACTCAATAAACAGACCTGACAGAACAGAATGAAGCAATGGGGCAACATATTTATTAGCTGATCAGACCAAATTAAACACAAAAGAGAAAACTTGCATTAACAATATCTAAGACTAACACAAAGAAACCACCTAACACCCCCATGATGTCACAGCTCTTAATTTGGGTCATGGGATAGCCTTCGGCATAAAGCCAGGCACCGCCCTCAGCCCCATCTTTTCCCCATCTCCAACCAGGAAGTGATTTCAGGTAACTCAAAGACAAAGAGAAAGGAATTAGCTCACAAAAGCAAATATCAAAATGAGAAAACAATGTAAACTAAATGTGCCCGCTTCATCTAGAAAACAGTATGTTGGCAAAATGCTAATGAATTTAGACTAAACAATCAGATCCAATCAGTTTACTTCCAAACAACTGGGTCCTGGTCATAATGTGCGTTCTCTCAAACTTTACAAACTTTATGCTGACACACTGCCTCAGAAAGTTAGAATTAACCTTGAAAACAGTAAAAATGAATGTTACACAAAGTCGCTCCTCAGCGCCGCCACACTTGAGAGGTCAAATCCGAATCCATGACTTCTGCCTGCACATTCTCTGCTCTTCCTTCACCGGTCGTGTTAAGTTAATCCCAATCAAAGAACACATTCTCGTAAAGCCCCAGTCTAATAAATATACTTTACCACCCCATACAATATACAGCAGGCCCACCAAATTACAAAGAAAGCACAGGTTGCCTAGTAACAGTGTTTCCAGAAAGCTTTGTTGCAACTTGATTTGCATCCAAAAAAAAAGATAGATGGATGCCTCAAGAATATATATCCTGTCATGTTTACACACACATGCACACTTCCTCACACATGAATATACATAGCCACACGTTTGACGCTCCTCAGATGATTCGGAGGCTGTTTTCTGCTTGACTTAGTATGCAAAACAAGAACACGGGGGCCGTGTTTTAAAAACAATGAGCCTATCTAACATCTGGCGTCATTTTAGTGAGTGCCAAGAAATATTGCCTCTTCAATTATTGGCGTAGTAACACGGAGGGAGTAAAGAAATATGTCATTCAGTGTGAAATGTTTGCCAAACGGACTAACTATTTGCCTTAAATGAGCTGGTGGGGATCCGCGGAGCTTGACAGCTGTACGGGCACGTTGGAAGACATTTAACCTTCCTAACAGTTGACAGGATGAACGTTTGACAAGCTGAAAGAGACAACAGTGAGATAGAAAATAAAAGGGAGTAGATGAGCATGTGTGTGTGCGCATCCAGGCCTGGTCGGTTTTTGTCCTGTATGTTTTTGCCTTTGTCTGTGAGAGTGCTCAGAGCAGCAGTGATTGGCGTGTCCTCTACGCTTGATTGATTTGAAAATATAGACAAGATGTCGCCCGTATGAAAGCTACCAATTTCTAAGCCTTCATCTCAAAACTTCAGAGAGACGCCGGTGCCATCAAAATCAGAGCGGGAGTTTGTAGCTACCAATGGTTCAGAAGTAGAAAAGCAAAGTGACACCTCGCTAAAGGCTGCCTGCTAGCTCTATGAAACCCTCTCCCCTTTCATTTGCTTTTTTTCCATCCCTTTCTCTCCGACTTTGTCTCTTTACTTGTCTCTTTCTCTATTTGTCAGCCATTCTCTGCCTTTGTCTAGTGTTTCAGTCCCTCTTTTTCTCTTTGCTCTGCGTCCTTCTCTTTATTCTGTAAGGCTGTGATGAGACGCTCTGGCAGTTAACTTGTCCCACAGCTCGCTGTCAAAGGAATGACCTTGATGTGGCTCGCACACGGTCTGAGTTTGCTGCTTCGTTTTCAGCGTGCGACTCCTTTGCATATTCCTGTTTGTGTGTGTGTTTCTGTGTCTCTGTAATCACTGAATTGTAAAACCATGTGTGAGTGCGTTATCATCTTGGGGGAAGCTTCTCCATTCCCCCCCCCGTCATCCCACGCAGTGATAATTCTGTTTGGGAGCGACAGCACTGTACCACGTCAAGAGATGGGCAGGGGAGAGGCACAGGGAGGTACCATTTAGATAAAACAAATTGCCAGCTGCCGAGCAGGAGCAGCTACCGCTTAGATAAAAACCAAAGGGACTGTGTGCGTTTAATGTGCATGTGCTGAAGATTTTGTGCGTTTTTCTTATTTGTGTGCTACCCAAAGCAGATACAGCCTGTAAGTTCAGGCCTTCCAGGTAGTCTCTTTCCATGAGAAGTCACAGAGCTATTTTCTCCGGCCTATAACTATAATGCTGTGACGAGACAAGCAACAGTAATTAAAATCAATAGCCGGGACTTTTCCAGTCTCCGGCAAGGTCACACGCTGCCCAATAGAGAGAAAGAGACGGAGAAACGGAGAGAAGTGGGATTGCGTGAATGGGCAGAGCCAAACAGGGAAATATGTAAAGAGGTGAGGTGTCATCTTATTTTAATTAACCTGCACCTTGGAGAGCTGGCACCAGTGTGTGTACATGAGTGTGTCATTTGAAGGTTTATTTTGTCCTTGCCGGTCAGTTTTATTCACTCAACTTCAAACCTGTGTGGTCTTATGACTAATATTCATGTTCCAAAATTTGCTCTCATTTTCCCCCCAAGATTAAACATTTTGTTGTTTTTTTCTTCTCTTTCTTTGTCCAGCTTTACAGGCTGTAAAACAAGGCTGGTAATCTGGCTCCAGTGGGAAGGCTGGGTGTGGTATAGCTAGCCACTGGCTGCATTAGTATTCTGCTGAGATAGCCACATGCAGATACATTCTCCTCTCTCCTCCTCTGAAGGAATAATCAGCCCTGCCGTTCTCTCCCTTCTCCCCCTCTGTCTGAGAGAGGCCGAGTGATTTAGCTTTTTGTTTTACTAGGTACCTGCAGGGACATCTTCAAGTGTTTGAAAATGCATGCAAGTGTGTTCACTATGCATTTCTATGCAGGTCTGTCGCCAAAGCTGATGTATTAGGTGTCTGAGCAAACACATAAAACTCTTATGTGTCTCCTTCCTGTCCTCCCTCTCCAGAGGTGAGTCAGAGAGAGAAGTTCACTCCGTCAGAGTTAGCGCAGAGCAGTCTGTCCTGTTTGTTGATTATCAGGTCCTGTTCCTATCACAGCCCCCGATAGCATCTTCATCTGATCTGTTGCCAGAGACGCTAGCTCACTAGCCAGCCCCGCCATCACACAGCCGCTATGCTGCTAGCCGCCACCAATTCCCATATATCTCGGTATCAGGCCCAGATCTGCCATCGCCCTGCTCTCTCATCTTCTCCTTATCTCCTTATTCCACCTTTCTCCCCGCTCCCAACACCCCAAACCCACCAGTCACTCAACGTCCTCATCTTCTTCCTCCTTTTATCCTTCTCTCTCAGAGCGACTGCCAGAGCTCCTGTGGCAGCAACACCGTTGTTCCTCATGCTTGGTCTTTTCCACGTAAACTGTCAAGGCGGAGTCAGTGAGTGACAGGGCAAGACGAGAAAGATTTGGGGAAAGACGGAAAAAATGGAAAGATGGAGGAAGAGAGGCAAATCTAGTTGCCTGCATGCATACAACATCCCTCCGACCACGTCTCAGCGGTGAGGGCTAAACGAGGGGAGAGAGGGAGACAAAGATAGAGGGGCGAAGAGTGTGAAAAGAAAACATGTCGAGTAAGCGGAGAAGTTCTGTAGACTGCAGCAGTACTGTCCCGCACCCCATTGATCGCCCATGAGGTGCATGGATCCGTCAGCTTTATTTCGCCCTGGGCCCAGCATGCAACATGCAACACGCCACTCAGCAAAGTGCACAACCACAGCACACACCAGAGAAGAGCGCACCAAACACACAGCACACTGTATGACACTCAACACCACAAGAAACATGGCTTACACAGATTAGATGCTTAACCACTCCTCTCTTGATGTAGTTGTCCAAATTGCTCACACACTCAAGCAAAAAAGGAAGCTCATTTTCTGCTTTTCACTCAGACTGCAATTTGAATTACACCTGAGAAACAGCAGGCACAGTACAATAGTGTCAAAGTCGTCATAATAAAAATTTCTTGTGGGAATTTCTAAGAGCAAAGCTGGAAACAGCTGACATTCATGGACGCAAACTGTAAAGCCAAACCCACCAGTTGCCCTTCAGAAGGTGAGATCAGTGTATGGAAAACCTACAAAGTTGATTACCGGCTTTTCCTGCTGCTTCATCATTCACCACAAGTCTTTTGTTGCTCACTTAGACTTGTTGTGGTCTTTAAGTATCCAAGGGAGACAAACAAAAGTTATATCTGCCCAATAAAAGTCTAATAAAATGCTAAACAAATCGTATTAATTTAATCAATTTGCTCTTGAAGTTAGATGACAATTTATCATTCTTTGTCATTTAATTTCATTGTTTTGCTGTTCACATTAGTTTTCATTTACATTTTGTTATGTTTGTTCGTCCTGGCTGTGCATTAAATAATAAATGGCGATTGTGGTGTTTATATGACAAGTGATGAATCACCAAGTGCTGATTAATGAATGATTAATTGTTGTTTGCTTGAAATCGCCCATTCTTTCAATAGAAGTTAAACTTGGTTTTTTGATTATTCATCAAAGAATTATTGTGTGAGTTTGTTTTAACATTCACACCTCATAAGTTCAGAACCTCTCAGACTTCCCCAGCAGTGCGATTATCAGGCGATATCTCCTCACTTTCCCACTTCTTCCCTCACTTCTTGTACTCCTTTGCCAGCCGAACTCAACATCTCTGGAAGACGACAAACTGACAAGTTGATGCAACTTCCCTGTTATGATTTCTCAACTCTCTATGTGTAACTCATGAGTCGGTTTCCTTGTCTATCTTTACACTTTCTGCACTTTTTTTCCCTTCTCTTGCAAGTGCTGTGCTCTCATTGTTCCTTGTATCTTCACCTGATGCAGTCTTAACCCTTCATGACCTCCCGTCCTTAAGTTAAAAGACCTGTCCTTTGAATCACCTCCCTAATTCCTCCATATGTGTTTGTGTTTTGCTTTTGCAGGCAGAGGCTCCCTGCCAAAAACGTATACTACTACCGTTGTCCTGACCACCGGCGCAACTATGTCATGTCCTTTGCCTTCTGTTTTGACCGGGAGGATGATGTATACCAGTTTGCCTACTGCTACCCCTACACCTACTCCAGACTGCAGCACTATCTGGCCAGCCTGGAGCGCAGGAACCTGCCCTACCTGCAGAGGGAGCAGCTGGGACTCAGTGTGGTGAGTTGGGAGGATGTGCTGTGAGCAGGTGGAGAAGGAAGTGTGTGGGGTGGTGGTGGTTATGGCTGGAGCAGAGAAGTCGAATGGTGGTGAAGATAAGGGGTGGAAGGGTTGTGAGTTGTAGTGTGTGTGTGTGAGTGTGTGTGTGTCTGTCTGTGTGTGTGTTCAGAATAAGGAGAACCCAGATTGGTAACTTAGGTGTGCCTGCCGGTCATAACTTCAGCCTCTCATGTTATTATTAGGATTGTTGCACTCTGAGATGACGGACTGTAAGCCTCTGGGTGTGTGTGTGTGTGTGTGTGTGTGCGCATGTTTGTGTGAGTGTGTAAATGGCTCTGTGTGTAATCAGCAGAGCTCTCACCTCGGCAGTAGGAGCCAGTGTATCATACACGCTGCCTCCAGTCTTGTCTGCTCTTATCAAATAATTGTAGGAGAAAAACTCATTAGAAATGCTTGAGAGATTACGACTTTTTCTTCTGTCCTCCAACATTTGTCAGAGAAAAGCTTGCTGCAAGGGGGGCGCCATGAAAGTACAGGTATTTGTACGGCGCACCTGACCATGAAATACAGAAATTTTAGAAAGCATGGCAAGGAACTGTTGATGGTATGGTTAAAAACAAATGAGAAATACCTCTATAAATAAAAGGTCTGGTGACCTGCAGTAACAACAACACTATGAAATTAAGTATTTCAGATTCTAATGTTGGTCGTATTTCTTTTTGTTAAGGATTATTTTTAAGGCTTTTTGCCTTTTTATCATAGTAAAGCTTAAGAGTGACTGGAAAAATGGAGGAATGACATGCAGCTTAGGGCCATGGGTAAGAATTAAAGGCCACTGCAAGCACATTCTACCAGGTGAGCCCGAGGTCGCCTCTGTATATTTCAAAATATTCACTGCAAATTCAATATGGAAAAAAAGGATGGATACATGATGCACTTTTCGTCTTTTCTTTTAAGTTATAATCCTTAAGATCTCAGTTACGAGCACTGAGACGATTTATCCCAGTATGTTGTTTTATATAGAGGAAAGTCAATAATTGGCCTTTTTCATCACACTGTGAGCAGCTGCGATCTGATCACATGATGCCTGCATGGTGTGAGTAGCATGGCAGGGTAAAAAGATTCGTTTAGCATAATGTCAAGTTGGAGGAGTGCTGGTTCTGACGAACCCCGGTGTGAGACGTTCAACTGCAGCTTTTCATCCAGCAGCTCACTGTGTTTTTTCCGTCTTGTTCCATTACCCTCTAACAAAAATGGAAACTGATCCCCTGACTTAGATTGACAAAAGTGGTAGATGCATCAACACTAAGGACAAACCTCTGTGTTGAAATAAACAGAGCTGCTTCACAATAAAAGCCATTCAGTGGTTTGCCAGTGGATGGCTTTTATTGTGAAGCAACAGCAGTGGGAAATGTTGGATTTGCGTCAGCAGTTACAGAGAAGCCTTAATCACATAGATAAAATTACAAACAGTAGTGCTGAAGAACATTAATGCATCGTGTCCTGTCAGTCCCTTGTGCTTATGTCAGTAATTTAAATCCCACTTGGGAATGGCGGACTCCGCCACTGCCAATGAAAACAGAGGGGTAATTGCTGAATGTAAATACATTAAATGGCCACTGCCATTGCTGACTTTACATATATAAGGTGGGGTTTGATATAATTTAAATAGCTATTAATTTGCATTGATTGTTATTACTATTTTCCAGTATTTTACTGAATTATTTATTAAATACTCGTGCACACTGTAACTGTGTGTATATATGTATATAAAGTCACTCTAAAGTTATTCCAAATACTCATCTAAACATACAATAAAGCACCTTGTTGTACCAACACATTACAATATACAGTAACTGTAAATCCAACCATATACTTTCCTGTAGATATATTTTGCACTTCTGTTGTAAATTCTTATGGCTGTATAATCTGTTGTGACCAGGCAGCCAAAATAATGAAAAGTCAGCATTAAAACATCACAGCATAGTAAAATATAAAATTGCTCAACATTAGAGCTTTGTATTGGTAAGAATCTGGTGATTAGGGGTGTGCCATGTCATATTATTCACGATAATACCGGTGTAGTTTTTAATATGATATGACAAATACATATTGTGATACTCACAATGTTTCGACTTGGTGACTTATTGATGTCATACTATTATCCACGGCAACAAAAACCATGTCTGAAAGCGAAATTATTACAGACACCACAGTGGTTCCAACAAGACAAACATCTTCAGTAGTGTGGAGTAAACTCTGGCGTCCTGAATGTTTTATGAACAGCGCCGGACTTCTCAGACTCTTTTAGTGACTTACCGCTCAGAGGGGACTCAGTCAGCGGCTCATCTGGCAGCAGCACAGTGTCTCTCCCTCTCCTCTCTTGCCATGTGCACACAGGAGTCGGTGTCGCCAAATAATTTTGTCATAAACCTTTGGTAATGTAAACCTAAGTGCAGCTCGCGGCTCAACAAGAAAAGTATGTGATTGTGCGATAGTTGTGGTATCATAATAGGTTACAAACGGGTGATGATTAGATGAGAAATGGCAGAGCATAAAGGTCCAGGTGGGAAAATAAACAACTCAATCATTTAGGATTTTGCTAAAAGAAGGAAATCACCTGTTGATTTATATATATAGATCCCAGGGTACATTTTTTTTGTATTTGGGAGCTGTTTAAATGTGTAATTTGTGGTAGATTTTATTTCGTTGAATTGTTAATATTGTATACAAAATCTGAATCTCACTCTGAGTTACTGTTGTTGTTCACAAACTAAAGAAATGAGAGATCATTTTTGTTTCGTTTTCACTGAATATGTGAAGGAAACTGTAACACTATATCGCTTTCTTTTTTTCTTTTTTTTTTTAATTTTATTTATTTGTCATATCGTCAAGAATATTGTTATGGCAAATATACCCTGAAATATTGTGATATTATTTGAGGGCCATATCGCCCACTACTACTGGTGATACAATATGTATCCTGATATAGGGATTGTCATTCAATATATTATATCATTTTGCAATACTGCAAGCAAGACAATATATTGCACTTTTTTAATGTCATTTTAGGAAAACTGTTGCCATATAATGAATCCATTACCATATGCATAAAGTTGGAGTGAAAGAAGTTGACCTTTTTATGCAATTTTAACAGGATTTGTGTTTGTTATTATCATAGTCCCTGTAACACAATAGCGACATGTTGTGATGTTGGAGTGGAAGAGTCGAATGGCTGAGGATAGATTACACCACCAGTATCTGGAAATATAATAGTAATTATAGCTGCTGCGCAGCGATGGGTCAGGTCCGGCCATTTTTAGGCAATTCCTAGCAACCTCTGGAACCTAAGACGGTCATCTACCGCTCTGAGCTAACTGGCAAGTAGCAACTCAACAGTGGCTTCACAAATTGAGTAAGCCATTCACTGTTGTGTAGGAAAGCAGCCATCCGTGCATGGAAAGACAGATTTGAAACCACTGTAAAAAATTCAGTTATTAAGACAACAATCTGAAAATACACATAGTACATCTAGACAGCATGGAGATGTTGGTAATTTGTTTGTTATAATGATTGATTTGCTCCATAAGTGAAAAACTGATGTTTAAAATTGCCATTTTTACATTGACTCCAATTGTTCACATTAGAGCAAAATTCAAAATGCTGTCAAAAATTCAGTTTTTGAGATAAAATTCTGAAATTTGCCACACATCATCTACCATGACTCTAGAATTTTGTCATTTTTTCATGAACATTGAAGATTTATTTAGAAAGAATTTGCATGTATATGTTTACAATACCGTTTGATGCACTGTAGGCTCAATTTTTGATAAATCAGAAATCTGAGAAACATAGTTTTTGTAGGACAGTCTGAAGATGCTCTCTGTAAACTTGATGCTCTGTAGCAAGTTTGGTGTCAATTGAGCAAAAATTGTGGGAGGAGATAGGTTTAAGAAGTTTTACAGTTTTTGAAAAAAACAGAGTGATGAACTTCATAAATGTTTCTTCGGTATTGGGGCTACAGTTTGATGAAAGTTGTGAAGTTGTAGCACGTATGGTTGATTTGTTATGAATTTGCAAAGTTTTGAACTTTAGACGCTTGCTGTAGTGCCACCATCAGGACTATTGGCTTGAGTTTACAGCTGAGGATATCTGGCATGAGACTGGACCTTTGTGCAAAGTTTGGTGAGTTTTCACCCATGGGAAGTATGATTTCCTCGGAAGAAGAAAGAAGAAGAATACCTAGAATTACAATAGTGTCCTGGCAGCTTAGCTGCCCGGACCCTAATTATCGCCATGAATCTTAGCATGTAAACCCTTAATTGCAAAAGAAATCAGTGTTTTTTAGAATTCATACAGTATCACAAAGCATAATATCATGATACTCAAGTGTACAGATATTTCCTTCCACCACTACTCACCACTGTTCCTAACTAACCTTCCCTCTCCATCTGTACCACTGCTGTGTTGTGTACAACACAGTGTAAATACGAAGCTTTACAATTCTGCCTGTGCAACACACTATTTTTGCTTTATTTTTAAGCCACATCATTTCTCTGAGTGAGACAGAGGGGAACAGGGAGAGGACAGACTCGGTTGGTTTGGCTCACAGAGTCAGTATTAGTATTCATAGTCATAGAGAGGTTTTATGGCCGTATTTTTCTCTTTATGTTCTCTGGGCCTGGGTGGCAGACAGGCAGCCCGGCCCCACCCTCTCATATCTCTTTCTGTCTGCTCCCTCTGTTGCTGTTACCCTCTCCCCCCTCTCTGTCTCATGCACATGTGTAACTCCACACACACACACGCACACACACAGGTCAGAGGGGAAGGGATGAGAGGGGATGAGGAGAGCTTTCTGGCTGCATCAAAGTTTAAAGACGGATTGCAGCCGTTTCCAAGGCAGAGTCTTTGCAGGGACACCACAATAGCTTTAACCTTCTAATGGGTACAGTTATCTCATAAGGATGGAAATAAGAGCCAGGGCCATTTGCACTGGCATTCTTCTATCTTGCTGACTAATTTGTTTTCTGTAATGTATTCCTCTGAACAAAATCTCTGCTATCCAGCCTGCACTGGTAGACTCAGATACTGTAAAAGAAAAGCAGGTTGGCTCTTTTTAATTTTTACCTCCGGCTCGCTTCATCACTATGAAAGAGGAAGTGTTTACTGATTTATAAGGCAGGTACTTTTTATTATCTTAGCCGAACCAAGATCCACCAAAGCCGAATGAACATTGAACCAGGCTGAATTCACCTCAGCTGAGTTAGATTGTAAGAAGTGAATTTAATTGAGAGAGGCAGACAGAGGGACAGAAACAGGGAGAGAGATGTAACAGTGCTGGGATGAATGAAAAGGGCAAGCCAGGAGGATCTGAATATAATTTTCAGATCAGCCTCTCAATTCTCAGATTGTTCACTTCAACTCATTTTCCCCCTGCTGATTGAGATTTCACAATACGAGTCGACTTCACCTGTTTGGGAAAACCACCTTTCATATCACAGCGTGGGCGGTAACTCGCTGCTGATCATCTAACATAATGGCATCTAACACATAAAGAGAAAAAGAAACAAGGCTGATGATCCTGATGATGTTACACAGCTATTCTTACAGTGAAGCCTGAAAACCAGCTTTCTGTCAAAAACCTGTGTTGTTTGATCCCAACCCTAATTTTGAAATGCATATTAGCAAGGTCGTCCAATCTTGTTTTTGTCATCTAAGACACACTGACAAAATCTGTTCATTTCTGAGCTTCAGAGACACCGAGTCTATCCTACACGCTTTCATTTCCTCACGCTTAGATTACAGTGTTGGTCTCCTTAACTGGCACAAATCAGAAAATAATTCACAGGCACAGAACTGTACAGAATGCAACAGCCAACAAAAACAAGAAAAGAGAAAATATTACTCCGCTCTTAATGTCTTTACATTGGCTACCAGCTTATTACAGGTTTTTAGGCTTCACTCATTACCTTTGAAGCACTTTATGGCCTGGACACACACTTTATCTCTGCATTACTGTGCCCTTATCAACCTGCATGTAGCCTGAGGTCCTCGGGCAAGAACAATCACTTCTTATACTTATTAGTTATATCGTTAGTTGTGGGGGAAAACGCTTATTAGCTTTCTGGCAAAGAGGTAGACAGTAAGATACCACCACCATATCTGTGTGTTACTGTAGATAAAAGGGTACAGGCAGCCAGACTGGAAATGGGGAGCTAGCCTGGTTCTGTCCACTGGTTATAAAATAACCTACCAGCACCTCTAAAGCTCATTAATGAACAGATCCTATCTCGTTTATTTAATGCATATTAATGTAAAAAACAACAATTTGCATTTTACAAGGCGTTATGTGGCGGACTGTTTCTTGGCTCCTTGACAGGCAACCAGTGGAGACTCAAAGTTTCTACCTCCAGCAGTAAGATGTAGGCTGTGTTCGAAATTCCATACCAACATGTTATTTAGCATGCTAAAACAATACATGAGACTTTTTCAGTATGTCCGAAATTGGTAGTACGCAAATTGTATTTTCTATTTTGGATAAAATACAGTAAATAAACAGTCGTCCGATCACTCAAAGCACTTTTACACTACAGAGTCACATTCACCCATTCATGCACACATTCACACACTGGTGACCAAGGCTACTGTACAAGGTGCCACCTACTACTCAGTTCAAATGCACTCGCACACTGATAGCACAGGAGGACAGGAGGAGCCTGGGATCGAACCGCCAATCTTCTGATTAGTGGTCAACCCACTCTAGGATTACAGCCACAGCTTCCCTACAGGAAGGAAACACTGGACCCTACACCAGCATAACTATCCCACAATGCAATGCAGTAGATGACAGTATTCATAATGGACAGTGATCAAGACAGCACTGTAACGTCCGTAATGCTTCAACCGAGGGAAGTAGAAGATTTTACTTTGCAAGGTGTACCATATATTTTTAACATTATTTTTAAATTGCTGGTAAAGCTGAGGTTGGCACGGGTTACCATGGTTACGCCTCTCTAACCGGCAAGGAGGCTCCCAGAAAGTGACGTGACAATTACAGATCATTACATTCGAAATCATACATACTACTGTTTATTCATGCAAACAGCATTTTGCACTTTGGTTTTGAACAGATTAAACCAGGAGTTGGCAACCTTTACTGTCAAAAGAGCAATGTTTGACCAAAAATACTAAAAAGAAATCTGTATGGTGCCACAAAACATATTTGAGCCTTATAATGAAGGAAACATAGCTTATTAAGTCTAAATTAGCTCATGATAATAGTCTCAATGAACATTCATAAATATGTTTTACCAGGTGGCGACTGTGCGGGGTGCTATCTTTGATTATTTGGAACTTTGCAGAGCTGGGAGTGGAAGCGAAGAGATCTGTCCACGCACCACTAAATTCTGTATTATTCCAAGACTTTTACTTTTTTGGATTTGGCATCCATAGCTAACCAGCGAGACTCAAGACTAGCCACTGCTGTCAAGGTTCAGCAAAATTTACTGACAAGATATTATGCAAATTTTAGTTGTTGAAATGTTAAAACATTTTTTTATTCGTTATATTTGCTTTACATTTTTACAATTTGAGAACATTGGACATTGAAAATTAAAATGTTAAAAATAATAACCTTCAGTCATTTCCATATATTGTTTTGTCAAAGCCACAGAGAGCCACTGGGGAGGGGCTAAAGAGCCACATGTGTCTCTGGAGACACAGGTCTTCTACCCCTGGATTAAACAAACAAGACATGACCTGATAATCTAGCTTTATCGATGTGCTATAGGTGGACTTTGTTACTTTCGGACAGGGCCAGGCTAGTTGTTTCCCAGTGTATCCAGTCTTTGTGCTATGCTAAGCTAACCAGCTGCTAGCCTTGTATATTTAACAGACAAACATGAAAGTGGTCTTCTCATCTGACCCTCAACAAGACAATAATCTCATTCCTTATATTGTCAAATATTACTGTAAAACATGTTATATCTAATGACTTTTTATAACCTTATGTAACGTGGTTAATTTGTTGTAAAGTTTGTATTTCTGTGCATATGCAGATGTACATGGGTAAATTGATTAGTTAGTCATTGGTGGGGATTACCCACAAGGTCCCTAAAACACATATACACACACACACACACTTGAACGTCAATACACACTCTTATACACACGCATCACCCACAAAGGCAAATACCAGAGGAGTTTCTCTTTTTCCCCAGAGGAGAGGGGGTTTGGATTCCTCCTGTTCCTGCTCTGCTGGGTTCATGGCCCTCCGTCTGTTCCTCTGGTCCCTGTCTGTCTGAACATTTCCTTTTGTAGACCATCCTGACAGTATCTGAGTAAACCTCTCTCTCTTTCTCCCCCTGAGGCGTCCATGTCCACAAAGACACAGAGAAAGAGACAACACACGTTTGACCTGCTGTAATACTAACAAGCCTCTTTGAAAAGATGCCTACTTGCCTCCTCCTTTTCAAACTATTTCCTCGTTTCTGTATGGTCCTCGAGTGTCCCCCCCAGCCATCTAGAATTGAAAGCACCTTATTTGCCCACCTTGCCTGTTGACAAAGCGTTGTTCTTTTTTTTTTCTCACCAGTATAGGCAGTGTCTGCCCGGGAGTTGCGGAGGCAGCACTTTGAGTTTTCCTTCTGCGGGCCCCGCTGGGGAGGGCAGGGCTATGACACTATTAGTCACCTCTGACACAGCACAGCCTCTGCCTGTAGACCAGATGGAAAGAAAGTGTAAATGAGAGGCCTCAGGGTGGCAGAGTGGCAAGGCCACAGACCAGCCTTAAGGCTGTCTGAGACTTAGCCTGCATGCAACTTAAGGGGCCTGAATCCTTGCGCGCCATTATAGTGTGACTCTGTTCACGTACTCACATCAAGTAAAACTATTGATCTCAGAATCACAGCGCAGAGATGTCACATCCACTCAGTTCTTTTTTTTTCTCCTGTTTGAAATCTCACAAATCAAAGCAAGATTATGATAGATCACTTGTACTGTGTTGAAGAGAGGCAGCGGTCACTGTCAGCTGCAGTGACTTAACATTACTTAGACTGTTGTGATTGAATTTTAGACCTAATCCTGTCTGCTATCAGTGTTCAGGTACCATGTCTGGGTGTCTGCTCAGAGGGAGTGGAGTCTCGAAGAACAGTTTTTTGTTTTTTTTTTTTAGAGCAAGAGGAGGGGAGTGGAGTGGGCACTGCAGCTATATCTGCCTGGCTGCCTCTCTCTCTCCTTATCTCTATGTTTGTACACTGTGTGCCAAGATCCAATCAATAGCCACTCCAGCCGTGGAGAGAGGAGAAGGTCAGCAGCCACACTAGAGGAGCCGGGGTAGGCAAACTGATAGAGGCGCGGAAAACATAGGAAACACACCACATGCAAGGCGCGTTTATCTCATCTGCTGTTGATGAGATATTATTATTATTTCTGCCTTACAAACAAACAGGACATTAAATAATCCCTTTACAATGTGTTTTTATTACATTAGGAAAAGTACAATTGCCATTCGTCAGGTAAAAAGGTGAAATTAGCTGCAAAATGATGTACAAGGAGTCACTTTAGGCTTGAAATTTGTGCTTTTTTAATGTAGACATTTTGAAGGGGTAGTTCATCCCAAAATCAAAAGCTCATATTTTTTGTCTTACCTGAGGCACTATTTATCAGTCTAGATTGCTTTGGTGTGAGTTGCCAAGTGTTGGAGATATCAGCTACAGACATGTCTGCCTTCTCTTAAATATAATGGAACTAGATGGCACTCAGCTTTGGTTTTCAAAGGGCCAAAAAATGCATTTGAAAAACTCTAGGAATGTCTCCTTTTAGAAATCATGATCTGGTTACTCAGTGGTTAGAAAATACACTGAGCTTCCTGTGAGCAGTTTCAGTTAGGAACTAAATTTCCTCTACCAAACTACACCCACCAACTGTATCACTGCGCAGAAGGAAGCGTGCATCTATTCACAGATGAGAGGCTCGTGCTCGTGACAGCGTGGGATGTAAACACTTACGGCATCCTCTTCAGCTGAGTGTGTTAGCTAGCTCAGTGTTGCTATGTTAGCTAGCTCAAATAAGTATGTGTCAGTATAAGACACTCTTCTCTCAGTGCAGTGATACAGGTGACAGATATAGTTTGATGGAAAGAAAATGGTTTCTATGTGAAACTGATCACAACAAGGTCTGTAGATTACCTTGAGTTACCGGATCATGGTTTCTGGAAGGAGACTCAATCCCAAAAAAAGACTGCTAAATAGTACTACAGGTAAGAGGAGAAATATGTATTTTTGATTTAGGGGTGAACTATCCCTGTAAAGGAAGCTTTCTACAGTGTTGACAGTTCTTGGAAAGACAGAAATCACAATTACAGCTTTTAGTAAGCATCTGGACACATTAGCCCGTTTCCACCAAACACTGTCAGTATGGTACCTTTGGAATCAAAAGTAACCCTTCAGACATGGTACCTAGACCCTAGGTCCGTTTAGAGTTCTCACCGCAAACGGTACCCTTAAATGTGGGGGAGGTTGTTGTCACTCACTTTTCTGTCCAGCACTCACTGTATTTACTCATAGATGGAAGTCAGCACCTCATATATTGTCCACAGAACAAGGTTGCATGCTGACATATAGAACAAGTTGCAGTGAGACTCTGTCTCCATGGGCTATTTACAAATAGCAGGTTTGTGCATTTAGTCCTTCTCAGGCAAGCTCAGCCGGCCAGAGCCCAAAGGAACAATGCTCTGCCATGCTTTTTGTTCTCCAAGTGAGGATTAGAATATACGCAGTCCACATAATCCGGTCGAAATTAATATATATATTTAACGTTTGAAGATCCACTCATTACTAAAAGTCTGTGTCATCCAAGAGAAAAAAAACAACTAAAGTTAGGTGTGCTGGTGGATTCACATCATCAGCTCGTGCACTGAGTAACATACATTAACAAGTTAACATTCCATCTTAAAAGTTGCCTGCATTCGGCCCAGTGAGGTTTTTTTCTCAGACTACAGCTGCAGCAAGAGGCAGCAAAACAGCCTTTATTTTCATAGTTATAGTTTACTCATGTAAAACTTGCCACAGTATGAACAGTAGTTACAAACCCAGCCACAACTCAGCCCTGAGCAGAGTGAATGTCCTCTATTGACCATCAACAGACTGCAGTGTTCACAGCTCCACCTTTTAGTACCAGATCTGTGTGCTAGGTACCGCAACAGAGGGGGGACCAAAAATGGGGACGGTACAGAACGGTTCCATTGGTACCATCCACAACTCTTCACAGTGGAAACAGAAAAAAGGCGTACTGAACTAAACTGTACTGTACTGCTCGGTGGAAACAGGACTATTCAGATTTGTGCATGCATCTTGCGCGCTGAATGAGTGACATGGGCATTTCATCATCACTTTGCATCACAACCCTGTAGATTCATGATGTAACTTAACCTAAAAGAATGATGTGAATATTTAATAGATAATAATTGAGCTGTCTAACGCATTAGGAGCAGCACGATTTTGTCAGTGTTGAACTGAGTGATTGACACCATTCATATCTTCGTAGCAAGTGTTTTTTACATCACACATTGTCGTCAAGTAATGTAACAGCAAGCATTGTGACGAAGTGCCAGTTTTAATTACAGTAACTAATTAATGCCAACTTTTTGTGAAAGCGGACTCTGAGAGCCGAGTTCTTGACACTGGAGCTGCTCTGTGAATGGCTGTGTGATTGGTTTGTAATGAAGAGAGCCCTCCAACTACTGACTGCCTCCTTTAAAGGCCAACACCTGAATAGCCAATCAGCACTTTATCATGTGGATGAGGTGATACTGCAAGAGATGTGAACATCCACTTTGTGTTTCAGTAGAGACAGGACAGTCCAAACTGGCTTCTGTATACTGGTAAGACACAAATGGTGTCAATCATACAGTTTATAGGGAAGCAAAAAAAAAAAAACATATTCTCTGCAGTGTCAATATTTTTCACTAAAGTACCACATACAAATGAGACAGATGGGGCTAGGCAGACGATTAGAAATGTTAGCTATATATATTCCCCCAAACACAGATAGTTTTGTAGCTTTGTTAGCATATATTCAACACAGACACGAGCACTTCACCAGTCAAGCAAGCTGGCACCACTCAAGTAAGTAAACTGCTTTTCCCCAAGCGGAGAGGTAAACAGCTCAAGATAACAGAGTTTTTTTTTCCTTCAGTGGCAGACTGTTCATGAATGCATTAGCTGTGGCCTAAACATCAAACAGGGGGGAAAAACTATTTTAAAAGGAAAAATGCTAAAGAAAAAGACAAGGCAACTTAAGGAATACAGCTATATCAGCAGGTGGAAATTTAATTTTCACTCTATATTTCTTACTTCCTCAACTTCTGATGAAGTTTTTCTTTGTGTTTGTCTCCTGTTTGGTGTTAACTTTATGGGTCCTTGCATTACCTCTTTGCCATTTCATTCCCCCTGTTTTTTTTTTGTTTTGCATTTGTCATAAATTGTTCTCTGTTGGCCTCGGGAAGTTTTCTATTTTCCTTGGCAGCAGCTAACAGGTATGTGGATGAAAGGCTCTTTATCGTCTAATAATATGTTAATCACTGCCTACAGCACCTCAGCGTCAGAACTCTGAGGAAATTCCTCAAAGATTGAAAAGGTCATCATTGTATCATTGCAGGTTTCTTGGCAACAATTCTTGTTTTTATGCGGCTTTGTGTTTCGCTTCATTAGCGAGTGACCCTTATGCTATCAGACGCTCTTTACCAACATGGCAGTATCTGTAGTCTAGCACAGGAATCTGAGGAAAAGGTTGAGGCGTGACTGTCCTTTGGCCCCAGACAGTTGACTAAGAAGGCTGGTCCAGAGGGAGCAGAAGATAAGCAGGTTTATGATCTATGTCCTTACGTTATAGTGCTGTATGGCCTCTTATCTCCAACCAATGGTTCCCCCAGGATACTAGATGCTTTATTACGCATCCCCACCTCTGCATCTCTCCCATCTCTCTGGCGATCAAGAACGCGGTAATGAGGGAGAGGTGGCGAGGATTAGGAGGTGGCGGGGAGTGCATTAGGCATGGTTGTTAATGCGTAGCCTACTGTGAAAGGGACAGAGTGCGGATCGGGTGTCTGTGCTGCTGCTGTGTTTAACTTTACAGTTTTACACAGGGCAAGTCAACTGTGTGTCGACAAAATATGGGAGATAAATAGATAAAAGTATCATAGGTGAAGCTCTCTGAATTTGATGGTGTGACGTTCACGCAGCGCTGACCCCTTGTTGATCCTTATTATAATGTTGGCACAAAAGCACACAGATTTTGGGTTACTCAGACAGAGATAATATTTATTTTGGAAATTGGAACTTATTCACACCTTAATGGCTTAGCGCTCTGTCTCTCTGTCTCTTTTCCCTCCCCCTCTGCTTCTCACCTTTCTTGTGTCTCCTGTCTTTCGATGAATAGGAATTAAGCTAATGAAAAGTCCTCTGAAATAGCTGGTGTCTGTGGGCCTACAGTGCTGTGAAGCAGAGTTCTGTGGATGGTGGTTAGCTGAGGACCTGGTTTATGAAATTAAAGAGTAAGAAGGATGTCATTTCAAACGGTCTGTGCAGCAGACAGCAGACACATCTCTCTCTCCGTCTGCCTCTCTTTGTCTTTTCGTGTCTCCCACCCCTCGAGGCAAATCTACTCCCATCCTCGCAGCTGCGTTACAGCCGTCTATCTGCCCTCTTCTGCCAATGGATATTTACTCTGCCGACTTCCTAGATGACGCTCAGGATGGAGCACTGAGCAGGGAGCACTCACTCCGTCTCATTTGGGTGTCAGGACTCAGTTCCCCAGGGGGACACAAAGAGGGAACAAAACAGATAGCATTCAAGGCTTTTAATAAATCAGAATACACCTTTCTGACAGTGTAATTGCTTTCCATTGCCCAGCAAGCAGGAAAAAAGAAGGCAAAGAGGGGAGAAAACAAGAGAAAGAAAAAGACAGGAAGAGGAGAGTAACACAGAGCGGGCTGTACAGTAGATCATTTGTTTGGGGGGAAAAGAATGAAAATTAATGAAAAGAGAGTTGCTCGCCCTCCAAAGGCAGCCAAGCTTGAAATTCACTTTGAGGGAAACTTAATTTGTTGTAAATGGGCAAAAAACATATTACTGCGCAGCGCGTAGAAGGGCTGCACGGTGTGTCCGTCTGCTGCGTCTGTCTGTCGGCATGTGTTTGTGGCAGATGAGGACGCTATGCTCTGAATAGCTCAGCTGAGAGGAGGGAAACACAGGAGCCTGTTAATAACTCCAGTAACAGCATTCTCTTTCTACATGACTGCTCTCCAGCACTCCCTTCTAGCACGTCTGAATACAACTCCGGGATGTGGAGGAGAACTTGTCAAAAGTTACTTGTAAGGAATAAAGTTTGGTCTGTTCACTTCAGGTATGTGTGTGTCTGTTTGTATGTGTGAGCACACATATGTACATGTGCATTATTTTTTATAGTCCCTCAGCTTGAATTTTCCTATGGACCCTTTTACAGTTTGTAAAAAATGATGACGTACTTAAGCATGCGCACACAGTATGGCAATAAATCTGTGGCGGATTGCAATTGTGACCGACGTCTAGATCTGTATGCTGTTAGTGAGTGGGTAGAAGACATTATCAGGTGGCCCAATATTCAGTGGCTACATATATACATGTATTTGGTGGAGAAGCTTAACGTTAGCATGCACACCAGCGAGAAATTGCAAGCTTATAAGTCACTAGGTGCTTACAACTATGTTGTCTTTGGTTGTGGACAGACGTCAAATGTCATGATGTGTCTTGAATTCAAGAATCCTACCGAGGCAAAGACAGGGACACAAGACCACCATGTAAGAGGCTTGGGTCATAATGAACAAATCAGAAAACTACGTCCTGACAGGGGACTGGACCTGCATTTTGTGTTGATGGCTTGCTGGCTTGCAGAACTCAGAGTTCAGTAGTAGTCAACATGTTTAATAGCAGATTAAAATTGGTATAAGGTTAATGAATGACCTTTCAGCCAAATGCATCCTTGGTTGCTTGTAGTTACTCATGTAAATGGTTATCAATCAATTCAATCAATTTTATTTATAAAGCCCAATATCACAAATCACAATTTGCCTCACAGGGCTTTACAGCATACGACATCCCTCTGTCCTTATGACCCTCGCAGCGGATAAGGAAAAACTCCCCAAAAAACCCCCTTTAACGG
>NC_065515.1:23120221-23140982 GCF_006386435.1 Epinephelus moara
CTAACTATAAGCTTTATCAAAGAGGAAATTCTTAAGTCTAGTCTTAAATGTGGAGACAGTGTCTGCCTCCCGGACCGTAACAGGAAGATGATTCCACAGGAGAGGAGCCTGATAGCTGAAGGCTCTAGCTCCTGATCTACTTTTGGAGACTTTAGGGACCACGAGTAACCCTGCGTTCTCAGAGCGCAGTGTTCTGGTGGGATAATATCACAGATAATAAACAGATAAAAGTAAAAGCTTTCACGAGGTCATCACTACTAGCAACCACGACCCATTTGGCTGAGTCACCAGTTAGCAAGGTCACTCTTTCAATTGAAACACCTCTTGCTCTGAAACGGTTGTGATCCTGTTGAAAAACTTTAGTCTGCTGTTGGAATATCAGTTCTTACAATTGAACATGCAACAACAGGACATTTTGATGTTGGTAACAGTCGTTGTTCAATGTTTAAAGCTTGCTAACTCATCGGGATGGCTGGGACAAAACATCACTTCCATTGCCAACATGCGCAGTATTTGTTTGATGACGTCTGTAAGACGGTCGATACTGTAGCTCTTAACATCACAGGAGCTCTTGAGATGCTTTTATTCTTTAAAGAGCCACTTTTAGTTTGGCCTCCCCCAGTTCATTAACATTTAGGAAAACTATGTAGAAACTGCATCTTCAAAAAAGATATCTAAGGCAGTTTTTATCCACCTCAAAACAGAGACTGTAAGTGAAGGTGGTCAAGCTAGGTCAAGTTTCACAATATTGTTATCGATCTTGATGTGGGCGGCACGGTGGTGCTGGTGGTTAGCACTGTCGCCTCACAGCAAGAGGGTTCCTGGTTCGATCCCAGGAGGGAGCCCTTCTGTGTGGAGTTTGCATGTTCTCCCCGTGTCAGCGTGGGTTTTCTCCAGGTACTCCAGCTTCCTCCCACAGTCCAAAGACATGCAGGTTAGTTGGTGACTCTAAATCTTCCGTAGGTGTGACTGTGAGTGTGAATGGTTGTCTGTCTCTATGTGTCAGCCCTGTGATAGTCTGGTGACCTGTCCAGGGTGTACCCTGCCTCACGCCCCAATGTCAGCTGGGATAGGCTCCAGCCTCTCAAGAAGAGGATAAGCTGTTACGAAAATTGATGGATGATCGATCTTGATGTGTTTTGACACTGAGATTTAAAAAAAAAAAACCATTTGTATATACCTGTCCTATAATCATCATCCTACTAAAAGTCCAAGGGACCAAGAAGAGACCAGGGTAAGGAGACTGGGCAGGTGTTTGAGCGAGTGACCAGGGTTAGCCAGCAATACCCAATGCTGTGTTGTTTCACAGAGTGCTGTAAAGTTTTTCATCACAAGCTAAACAAGCAAAACTAGCTCATGATACTTATGCTCAATCGACCAGCTTGCTGGGTCAGTTGGATCCCACATGTGGCACAGATGGCAGGTATGATGTTAAATCTCTATCATCAAACAGCAGCAGGTGGTAGATATGAGTTGATGAGGTTTAATATGAGCTCTTCAGATTGTTTTAGTGTTTGTAGAGACTGATGACTTAAACACGTCTTCACTTTCTCCCATTGTGCAAAGATAAAGCCAATACATCCCAGATTTGGCCACTGCCATCTTGTGGTGGTAATGTCATTTGGAGCCAGAGTGACACAGTAGCTATGTGCATGGTATTGAGTTCCTGCGGTTTGTCTAGTTGCAAGCAGCGTCATTACAACAAATGGCACACACAGCTGTCAATTATGACGTCTTTCTTTGATAGTATTTCCCATTTTTGTTGAGCAACAGTTTTGTGTAAAGGGAACTAAAGGCCTGTCCCATATAGACACCTGTCCCTAATATAAGCCTGTTGAGTTTGGTGATTTAAGCAAATAATAGCCTGGGCTACTAATTGAAGTTTTACAACAGTCTGTGCTGGAAACAGAGACATTTTCAATTTGTATCCAGCAAATAAAAGACATGCAAAATATGTTTCATTGGTCTATATTGTTGCAGTGTTCTTGGTACATGTGGTATGTACCAGTAAGTTCCAAGAAACCTAAAGTTTAAATTCAGTAAAGATTTCAACCTTCAAGTTGCTCTTGAAGTGTGTGCATTGGTGCTGCAGTGTACAACACAGTCTGTGCACGCAGTGCTGTGTGGCTGCAAGCTAATTTGTATGTTGCATGTATATGTTTTGGTATTTCTGCAGGGTTAGATTACTTTTGAAACCTAGATACAGAGGATTGATCCAAGCCAATATGTCTAGTGATAAGCTGGTGCCGAAAGCCAAGGATGACTGACAGCTCATGGTTAAACGGTATGATTGCAGACATGCTGCAGTTTTATCCTTGCCTACAGTTATAGACCTTACCACTCAACAATTGCATGTGATAGGAATTCGGTATGAGAGCAGATCAGACGTCACATGACATCAAATCCTTGACCTGAGCCTGTACTATGAGCTCTCAGCTTCCATTTCCTCAGCGTCCCCCTTCAAGAGGTTGAGAGGGTATGAATGCTTTCTGCTCTTACATGCCAAGTATGTATCAGAAATCCTCAATTTCAATGTACAGCACTCACTGATGTCCTCTATGGTGCCTTGAAGAGTAGAGATTTAAATGCGGTCTAGTACAATATACTGGCTTCATCTCTTGGCTGGAGCACTTGAGCACGTGATGCTTAATTACACTTGAGGCAGTAAATGGCAGGAAATGTCAATAACAGAATATTTGTGGGATAAATCAGATCTTTCATGTGTTATTTCCAAACCTCTTCAGGCCTTTGCTGTTCTCTCCAGTCTATTGGCCTCTCACCTATCCTTGGGCAAGGGCCCTGACACTTCACCCCACCCCAGGCTCAGCCCCTCTGACTCGGGCCAGCAGCTCGGCACGCCTGGGGGGCCTGGAGACCCCCGATAACAAACAGCTCTAGCCAAGCCACTGGCCTCCCCACGCCTACGCAGGCATTTACTCACCACAAACAAACACCTTGCTCTCATTCCAGACAGGTTTCTTTTTCCTTCTCTTCACCGTCCCACTCCCCAGTTGCACCAAATATATTTTCTTTTTTCTTTTATTTTGTCCTTTTTTTTTAACCTGAAGTGAGACGGGGGAAAAAATGAAGGAAGTGACGGGTCCCATTTTTCCTCTACTTTTCTATTCTCTCTCACCTCTCGTTTTCTTGCTCTCCCACTGCTGCCCGGCTCTAGCCTTTGTGTGTGTGCGCGTGTGTGTGTGTGTCTCCCCCATGGTTGAGCGTCAGCCTAAGTGTGAGAGAGATGGATGCCAGAGTCCCTTTCTCTCTCCTAAGGCGCCATGTCTCTCCTCTCTTCTCTGCCGGGCTCGTCTGCACCTGCATATTGTGATATAGTGCCTCTGTTCAGCCAGTCGATTGCCTTTAACAGGACTGGGGCACACCGGCCAAATTGAAAGGGATTGCGGCCTGCTTTTCATCAGAGTCACATCAGAGCAGAGTGCAGGGTCCATAGGGCACAAGGGGGCACGGAGGAGGTTTGTGGGGTCTCGTTTTCTGCTGCACTTTCTCTCTCACGACTTCTCCCTCTTGTACATTTCCTCTCTCTTTCTCTCCATCTTTTTGTGTCTCATTGTTTGATGCCATCTGATGGCTGTGGAAACACTTTGCAGGAAATGAGTATTCTGTTTCCCATCAATCCATTTCTCCATTTCCATGCAGGAGTTCCTATTGATAGCGAGGGAGAAAGAAAATCAACAGCAGTCTCAAAGAAAAATGTCTTCATTTTCCATTTGTTTGCCTCATACTTTTGAGACATGTCATATACGTGTGCCTTCTCTTTTCAAGTTTGCCTCTTCAAATTCTTTTGTGGAAGACAGAATTTGAAAGGACCCATCTCTCTAATGAAAAAATTCTCTGTGTGCTTTAATGAGTTAGCAACACTTATACATATACTTTCAGCTTGTTATGTCAGCAGAGTGGCAGGCAGACACGCAAATATGCAGCCATGCTCATGAAAGAATACCCAACAAACTAAATCTCATTCCAGTACAGAAATACAGATATTAGTAATGATAAATAAAGCTGAAATGCTAATCATGTCAAAATGAATGAACTAAATCCCTTTAATACCATTAAGGAACTGTTCATTAGGCCCAAACAAATCAATAACTTCAAGTGAAGTTCCCAGTGGTGTTTTCTCAGGCTGAATGTTCTACGTGCATTTGTTTTTGCACATTTATCATTAGGCCTCAACACAGAACAGTGAAAGGGCCCTATTGTAATGCAAGGACGTATTATTAATCATTCAAATAATTGCATTTTTGAAGGGCTAGAAGTGCTAAAAACTGAAAAAACGAAATTCTGCTCACACATCAGAACGGAATTTTTTTATATTTTACAGGCGTCATCCTTGAGTAACAAGATGCTTCAGTAGCGCACCCTACAAAACGTTAGTGAAGTAGACCATGCTGTACATTTCACCTAGATGTATGACAGTTGGGAGCCACGTGTAACATCCCAAAACATAAAAAGTCTCTTGGAGCCATACCCTAAATTCAACAGGACGTCAGCCATTTTAATTTTAAATTATAATTTAATTTTAGTGTATTTTTGCCATTTACAGGGGTCATTCTTTAGCAAACTCCTCCTAGAGATTTAAGTCGATTGACGTTAAATTTTGTCTGTACTGTCTAAAGACCTTCGAGATTAATAATTGCTAAAATCTTGAGTTTTCATCCAATAGTGTGGCTTTGATGAGGCGTTAAATTTTCATGTTTCGCCACGAAACAGTAAGTGGTTTGTAACTCCATTGCACATAGTCCAATCTACCCCAGACTTTATGTTTGACAAACATCCCAGCCTGAAGACATCTAAAAGCCCATATTGAGTCATAGTCATAGTGCCACCTACTGACAAGGGGAAGTCGGCCTTATGTGAAAAAGATGACCTGATTTTCATGAAATTTACATGGTGTGGTTTAAACTTGATAAAAAGCAACATAAGAAGTGGACCTCAAAGGATAAGTTCACGGTGTTATAAGAGTGTACACTGCAATTGGTTTTGCTGGAATTATTCCTCCTGTTCATTTAAGACACGAAAAAATGAACCTGTCCTCTTATACAATATTCACATGCCAACGTGTGTATTTAAGGAGTTATTAAGTACCTGTAATCTGACTGGCAGTGAAGAGCTCTCTTCCGAACCATGTATGATATGGTGGCTCTGTGCAAAAATACCTTTCAAAGTTTAACCCGAAATAATACATGGTTTCCACATCTTGAGGCAAATTAGATTGTGTTCTTTAGTGTCACATAGTGGACACAGGAAGTGGTACATCATTTGCAATAGGTTATCTACAATGCCGAGCACCCCATGCAGGAAACAATGTTTAAGTAGCGCATGCAGTCCAAAGATTGCAGCAATGCATAACCTCATCAAATGGCGTCCCATAGCAACCCCCATGTGCGTGAAGGTATAAGAACTCGTTCATCACTGCTTGTAGCTTTAATTTATATATTATTACTTTGTCAATTTCAGTGTATTCATACAATCTCCTTTTGGTTGTTATATCTCTTTCTTCTGTAGCTGTATCTTGTTACAACCTGCTGCTGCTACGGCCCAGTTTCAGTTTCATCTAATCAAGTCAGTTCCATCTAATGTGATTTAATTAAATCAGTGTCTAAGTTCCTCATATCTTTCTGCTTCAAAAGTTAACAGTGGCAAGAATTACACTTTTGTCAGACATCTCGAACTAATCAGTTATTTCTGTCTGATCATTTGAAGTTTACTTCAGCCCAATTGTCCATCATGAAGGACAGAAAATGAGTGCATTCACCCCACTGCTTAGGATAATAAATCGACAATATCCAGACAGATTACTGGCGCCAGGTACACAGGCTAGCAACTGCATGCTAAGTTCCAAGGGAAAGACTTGACTCCAGTGACGGATGGCTTCAAATAGCAGTGGATGTGTGCATGAGTGAGTGAGATGAGACTTCTTACCTCCTTCCTCCCTCCCCTTTTTCCTCCTCCTTCCTTGGTTGCTGTGGAAACGGGCGGGTAGATTTGAGGTTCCTGTCACCTATTGTTCCCCTGAAGTTGTTAAACTCTGGTGCCCACATGACAGTCTCACGAGGACGTGTGAGAGCATGGAAAGAGAAAGCACGCATGTACATCAGGACATACACTTGTACACACAACACACACACACACACACACAAACACACTGATAGCGTCTTGAGAGAAACCTGCCATCTGACCTCAATGTTCACTGCTTTTTTCTCTATTGACTTAAGGAATGGTGAAAGGAGAAGAAGGACCAAGGGTGAGAGAGGACAATAGAGAGGGCACTTGAAAAGGCAGTAACCTTTTCCTGCTTGGTGTGTGTCCGATAGAGACTCCCTGTAGTATGCCATTGTGGAGCTGTCAAACCGCCTCCCTATGAATTCAGAGTGACGCTCGAGAGGTACATAACGCCTTGTCTAGGGCTCCTCCAGTGTCCATCTTCATTCATGGATCAATAGTTGTCTTTATTTTGGATTCCTTCTCCTTCCTCCCTCTTCTTCTTCTCTCTCTCCTTCCCCTCATTCGTCTTTGACAGGGCAGCCCTAAATGTCTGCTTTAACTAGCTGCTCACAGCCCTCCTCAAAACACATTTACATACACATCAATCACGCTGTCAAAGGTAAAGGCATGACGCCGTGTAAAAACCAGAATTGGATTATGGCCTTGTCTCATCCCTGACACTGACTGCTTGGCTGGCTGGCTGACTAGACTGTTGATGCACAAGTTAAACAGCCTGGATTGTTATTGGCTGTTTTGCTCATAGTGCTCAGTGTTTACTGCATGCATGTGTCAGTGTGCCAAACAAGGTCTACGATACCCAAAGAAATGTCTTTTTCTCACTTACACTAATCCACATTCATGTGTCTAACTTTGCCTCTGAAAAATATCCTTCATGGTAGCACTGTTATTTAAGTGTACAGGGAGTTTTTCTTAATGCAACATAATTCTGATATTTCATTAAGGAATTGAACATTTAAACAAGTGATTATACAGTGAAAAACAAGTATTGTGCCAAGACTATTAATCCTCTCTTACGAAACACTTACATGAACAAGTAAATTACTAAGAACCAATATTAAAATTTTAAGCACACAAGAAGGGAGGTCACCGCAAATAATACAAGTGTAAGAATATAAAGGCCAGACTGAACACCTGATCCGATCATCACTGGATGTTACCAGTCAGCTGGTAAAAGCTAATGAAGCCTGAATAAATTAGCTCATCAGTTAATGCAAGCGCAACTTCACTATAGAGCTATGGTTGGGCCCGACCCGAGCCAAAACCACTGCAGCAGCTTAGGGCTCGAGCCTGATGAAAAGCACAAATTTCAACTGTAAAAGTAAAAATTAAAATATCTATTACAAGGTTAAATCTTTTCAGTGCGGTAACAGACATTTGTGGCACAATCTCTGACATGCACCTGCTCCTTACTGAATGTTCAACACAGCCAAAAACTGTCATATGCCATATAAGTTAAATAGAGATTTCTCCTCATTAATGAGAGGCAGGAGTCGAGACGGGTTGATGGCAACATAGCCAATACATTATTCATGACATTATACAAATAATTAGGTCTACATTTAAAAACCAAAACAAAACAAATGACCAGCAAACTGGAGCGAACACGACCTGTTTAAACGTGGGGTTTTTTTGAGAGATAGCTTGGCCTGAACTCTGAGGGTCAGGCCCAAACAGGTACAGGAAGAGAATCAAGGCTCTATGTCAGTACTCCAGCTCACTGAAGCAATAATTATTACCTAGAGTGTTTTCCATAGGACTGTACCAACATGTCTGGTGACCCATATGGGCATTTTCTGATCCAGTGCCACCAATTTACATCAGTCAGCGATGCATTACAAAAATGTTACATATGACTCTCACAAAGATGATTCATGCAACTGTTTTCTGATCTGCTGCACAGTCAGTGATGGAGGAAGTCTTTAGATCCTTTACTTAAGTAAAAATACTATTACTAGTTAAAGTCCTGCAAAATGTTTCTTCAGTAAAAGTATGTCCCTTAAAACTTCAGTTAATAGCCCGGGCTTAAATCACCAGGCCTGTATTTGGAACAGGTCTTTAATTCCTTTCACACAAAACTGTTGCTCAATTAAGATGGGAAATGCAATCAAATTGTTTATTTTAACCAGTATGAATATTACTTGGGTAAAAATTAGGCTTCAGATAATATATAGACACAACACCACTTTATCCTGTTAAACGAATACTCACTACTTGGACTCATTTTTATGAAAAACCCTCTTGATTCCTTTGATCTGAGGACCCTTATGTACTCAAAGAATGTGACAAACTTACAGGGTAATGGAGGAATGGATGGACACATGCTTTGAGGTAACCAACAACCCAGTTTTATACATCCAAAGAACTTCTATGAAAAAAGAATGAACTGCTTGGCAATCAGACCAGGCATCTAATTGAGACAGGCCTTTATTTGTCAAAATGTGTAGCCACACCGGGCGAGTAAAAGGGACCGAGTGTTTGATTGGGACTAGGCTTTTAATTGAAGTTTTACAATAAGTACAAAAAGGAATATATAGTAGTACTGTAAGTATTAAAAGTAAAAGTGCTTAATGCAGGAAAAATAAATAAATAAGTAATTAAAATAATTAAAAAGAAGAACATCAAGTCCTTATATTTGAGAAGCCAGAAGTACAAGTATGAAAATAGTTGCCAATTATATTTTTGTCAATTGATCAATGGATTAATCAGTTGTACTTGTGTAGTTTCATATGGTTTGTTGGCAAAAACCTTAGTTTGTAAGGTAGTTGGCAAATAAATGTAGTTGAGTAAAAGAAAAGTGGCATGAGATTAAAATATTCAAGTAAAGTAATAGTACCTCAAATTTGTAGAGCACTCCAGTAAATGTACTTAGTTACATTCCACCACTGTGTATAGCTTTGGTTAAGGTTTGGTTGGGTGTCGACATGTAAAATATGATTTAAAAAGGCATTAATGATAAAAAGGACAAATTAACCAGCAGCATCTGGTCTATTGAAAATGTGCATTGAGAATGGCCCTCTGAAGTTAAGTTCAAACAGTAGAGCCTGAGGTTAAGGGTGAGGAAAGTAAAGAGAGGGAGGAACGAGTCGATGTGGGAAACCCTCTGTGGCCGGGGCTTGAAGACAGCAGCGTGTATCACCAGGCGCATCATCACAGCTCATTTGAGTGTTTGATCCTCGCAACGGCACAACGCAGATCTCATACCACCCAAGGGTGGCGTCTCTGTAGCTTATATTAGCAAACACAGTATGGTGAGAAAGAGGAAGCTTAACCCCTGAGGTGCTGCCATCGGCTGGCGTATAGCCCCCGTATTCCCTCTCTCAAGCGCTGGTAATTAACAAATACTACGGCGTACTGTAAATGCTATTTTTGCACTAATGTGTGGGCAGGGTGAAAAACATCACAGGAACTCCAGCCTGTTAATTAGAGCGTATTTATGGCAATTAAAGCTTCTGCTTCTGCCTGGGAGTGACTAACTGAAAGAATTCTTAATGTCTGACCCTGAGATGTGTATCATTTAACACGTGCTACTATGAATACCAACAGTCTCCACAAATCAAATCATACTTTAAACAAACTGTAGCTCAGCTGTTTTCACTCCTCACAGCTGAGGCGGTTTGAAAGTCAGTCACTAAGATATAGACTTGATATGGTGTCATAGAAAGTTGGCGGTTTTACACCATTGTGACAGTTAAATGTGACGATCTGCCCTATGTTTTCACTCTGTTCACTGCATTATGCTACTGTCTCACGGCAGGGAGTTTGACCACGAATATTTCACTATCCAATTACCAGGTGAAATTGGCTGTTTAATTTTACAGCCTCAGTGAAGGCGCTCTATCAGAATGATGGCCATTCAGTTAGCCCCCTAACACCACCCCAGGCTGCCTGCTCATCTGAGAAAACTTTCTCTGTGTCCGTGTGTGTGTGTGTGTGTATGTGTTTGCAAAGTGCACTGAAAAAAAAAAGCACCGAAGAAATATAAATCAAGCAAGGTGATGATAACTTTGGCGTTGACACTGTGATCCATCGTCTTGCCTCCACACTGACTGTTTTCATTTTAGCCAGCAGCAGGCTGCGACTGAGAGGCTTTCTACCAAAATATAATTGTTTAGGAGTAATGAGCTGGAAAAAAGGACAGAGAAAAGGGGAAAAGCAAGAGAGAGAGAGGGAGCGAGAGCTTGGAGAGTGACTATTAGATGGAGAGAAAAAATTGAACGCACTACAGTAAACATGACTGACAAAACAAGCTGCAGTTTGAGAGCATGCATGTAATTATGACCTCCCTCTTTCCAGTAGCTCTATTTGGCCGGGTGGACTGGATTCATTTTCTATCGATCCACTAACACATCGATTGATAATTAATTGTTGCAGCCATAATTTTAACCACACTCAGCTGTAGTGTAGCTTTGCACCACAATGCAACAGGGTCTGGAAACAACGTGTATTCATGACAGATTGACAGCACAAGTGTGATGATTTGCTCTATTAATGTCTTGTCCTGATCAAGCAGCAACTTCCAGGGCTGAAAAATGAAGCCAATGCGAAAGTACCAAAACTGCAGTTCCTTGAATGACCACTTGAGGCTGACTTCAGAAGCGAGTCAATGCTCATAGAACCCCATGCTAAAATTACAACTTAACAGCAGAAATAAACATGTTTACAGCCAGTTTAATGTGTTATGTATCCATACAAGTTCGGTAAAGGAGTATATTGATTGTGAGGAACAAAATATTTACTGGGTACAATGTTCTAAACTTAAGGGGAGATTTGTGGGTACACACAGAACCCGTTTTTATTCAGATACCTTCAGGTGAGAGTTCAAAGGAACCCTTTGAAACTTACCCTAACTGTCTTTCCCGACAAGCTATGCCTACATGGTTGTTACCAAGCAATAACCTCAGGGGCTGAAAAATGAAGTCAATGAAAAAAAACTGCAATTACTTTAATGGCCACTTGAGGCTGGCTCCAGAATTGAGTCAATCCCCATAGACCCCCATCTTAAAATGCCCAGAAATAAACATGTTTACAGCCTGGTGCAAAAAGCAGTTTTGGTCTCTATAGCTAATTTTTGAAGTAAATTTTTATATAACTCATCTGTTTCAATCTTATTAAGGCTTAAAGTAACACAAATTAAAGGGCCAGGTTCAGGCTGTCTGCAAGGTGTCACTACAGTCTATGAGACAGATCCATGCTTCGCTCCTCCACAGCTTCACTCTCTTGTCCAAATGCCGTCACTTCTGGCTCCAAAAAACAAGATGCCAATGGCTGAAATGCCAAACTTCAGTCTTCAAAACGAGATTCCACAATACAATGGGTGACATCACAGTAGTTACGTCCATTATTGTATACAGTCTATGGTCCTGATATTTTCCCCAGCCAAGAGTTGTGTGACAATCCAGTTGTGATAAGTATTTTCCTGTTACTTGTGCTTGTGGCTTGGAGGTAGCGCAAGTCATCCACCAATTGGAAGATCGGCGGTTTCATCACTGGCGCCTCCAGTCCACGTGTCAGAGTATCCTTGGGCAAGACACTGAACCTCAAATTGCTCCCAATGGCTGTTCCATTGGTGTGAGAGTGTGTGAATGGTTACTGAGTAGCAGGTGGTATATTTTATAGTAGCCTCAGCCACCACTGTGTGTGAATGGATGTATGTGACTCAGTCATGTACAAAAGCCCTTTGAGTGGTGGGAAGACTAGAAAGGCGCTATACAAGTCCATTTACCATAGAGATAATATTTTCAGTTTATGTACCCCTATATGTGGATTAGAGATGTACTCAAATTTTGTAACTTTCCTGCATCCCATTTACACAAGTTAATGTCTTCAGTAGCATAAACAACAAGCGTACTACAGCACATGTTCGTCACCACAGGATTTGTTAAGTAAAGTTCACTATTTTGGAGATAAGTGTAGACTTTCGCTATTCTTGCTGTGACCAGCAGTAGGAGTGCTGTCTGGATTTTCTACAGAGAGGAGAAAATCTTTATCTGACTGGGAAGGCACATAACATGGGAAAATATATATACTGTATGTGTGTGTGTGTGTGTGCTTTCACATTTCACATGATTTTTAATCTATAATCTGTAGCGCAGTTTTTTTTTGTTTTTTTTTGTTTTTTTTTTGTAAATTAGATGGCTCCAACATGACTTTGAGGGCCAGCAAGGGCGAGGAAGAGTTACTAGGTTGAGCAGATAACATTGATTTTGATCAAGACTGAGGAAAAAGAAATACAGAGTGAGATAGAGAGAGGAGAGCAGGCTGTCTGCAAGACATCAAACTTTCCGCTCTTCCTCAGATCAAAATTACCACCTGAGATGGGAATGAGAATTTTAATTAGAACTCGGGGCTATCTCATCTCGAAGTGTGTGTGGAGCTAAAAGACTAATTCCCACCACACACTCCCACATCCCCCACCCCTACCTTCACAGGCCACTTTGTCCGTTATTTAATAGGCTCTTTGTTATCTATCTACTTGGGTTTGCCAGGTACTTAGAGCCCCTCCATTGGAATATTAGGTATTCTGATGAGGCAGGCAGCTGTGTGCTCCACGCAGATGGTGCCTGCTGTAATCAGCACTCTCAAAAGAACAGCTCTCATATCTCCCCCAAACTTATCCTTTTTATGATTACAAAACACAGAGCCGCAAATTGTTATGAACAAGATAGATATATTTACTGGCAGCATAAAATACAGTGGCGCCCAACAATTCAATCCCTTTCAGGTTGATTCGTATTGCTGAGTGCACTCTCTTAGATGAGGACATTTGGTAATAGGGACCATGAATAGCATTCAAATTCGCCCTCTCCAAATGGGGGTATTATGTGGTAGAATTGGTAGAAATAGAGACCTTGTAGAAATGCTATACACTGCGTTCAATCTGTTTGTCGGGGTGGTCAAGGACAGAGTCATAACCTTAGGATAGGTCGCGCTGCGGTTGATTTAAATCAATCGGTTAAGAATCAAATATCAGCACAAACACAGCCACAGAAATACTTGTTACTGTGTTAATGGCACTCCAAAACACACAAGTGGAGTATCAGACAGCAGTGGTGCTGTCAGTTATGTAAGATGTGGAAAAACCATCTGGCTTGCATTTTCGGTCTCAACTATCTCCAGATTTCATTTACACCTCATAAACAGAATGCATATACAGTACTACCCTCTCGCAAATGAAAACACTGTTAGTTTAATGACAAATTACTGCATGATTTAAACAGGAAATCTGAGGCACTGGGGAGCTTATAGCATTGCATATGATTTTTTGTTTTGTTATCTCTGCAAGGCGTAAGCCCAGAGGGGATCATGTGTTTGATTGCGTGTGTATGTGTGTGAGTGTGTGTCTGTCTGTCTGCAGCTAATCTCACAAACTACTGGACCAATCAGTCTAATATTTTATAAGTACGTGTACGACTGAATGATCACGAACCTCTGGTAGTTGCAGTGATACTTAATTGTTGAAAAACCTACTTTATTAACTGTTTTATACCATCATTGACTGCTGACTCCTTACTCTTCTTAACCGTGCAGCAGGGGCCGCACTTTTTCTAGAATTCCCCTCGGCTAAAAACAACAAGTCCTACTGCTTGTTGCAGGGCACATTTTAGCCTTCACGTGGCTTAAAAACTGACATCCATAGATATGTTTGTCTTATTTAAACCAGAGCATCTGCAGATTAATTTTATACCAGATATGTTCGGATTCACTAAAATTAAGCATGCTACGAGATGAAATAGTCTCCAGTTCTTGATACCATAACAGCCGTTTTGACTTGGGAGGGAGCTGGGAGGTACAATTAATCGGGAACTGCCCATTGGTTCGACAGCCCATTGGTTCGACATCCCATTGTTCCGACCATATTAAACTCATTGTTCCGAAGTCCGTTCCGAAATCATCATGATGCCCTGTGGTTAAGGTCTGGTTAGGTTTAGGCACAAAAACCACTTGGTTAGGGTCAGGAAAAGATCATGGTGTGGGTTAAAATGAAAAAGAAAGTGACAAACTCATAAGCCGTGAGCCTGCTCTGCCTCAAGTCGGTCGCGGCGCACCATACGCCCGCCGCGAGCTGTTCAGCACCGCGGACAGTCGGACTAATGGGATGTCGAACCAATGGGCTGTCGAACCAATGACATGGACCCCAATTAATCTGGGCGCAGAACTCTGCGGTCAACCGGCGACCCGGTTTTGACTCACAGATTTTGTTCATTTGGTCTTTTTTCCTTGATATTTGTGCTTCAACCATAACAAACTAAGCAGGCTATATACGTAGATGGTTTCTTTTTTAATCTATTTAAATTGCGTTTATTGTTATTTCCTACTTTACTGTGCTGTAGCCCAGTGGTTCGCAACTGGTCCAGCCACAGGGTCCAGATTTCCCCTAAGTCATTCGTTCAAGGTCCACACAGGTCAATACATTCAGCGTCATACTTGCGTTGGCCATGTCATGGAGCTAGTTTGCTGTCTCTGTCAAGTAGCTGTCCATTAGTTAATTACTCTAAAACAGCCCTTCAAAATAAAAGCTCTGTGCCAGAAATTCACTGTTCTTCAAAATATGAAATATTGTTTTACAAACTTGACACGTTCATGAGTCACTTGCAATCCATTCAGAATGGACCCATGACCACTGGTGTAGCCTACACACAAAGTTGATACCGTTCAAAGTCTAGTTATGAATGACATGGATCAAAGATTTGTAGCTGAATAAAAATTCATTCATCCTTATATTTACAACTTCTCTACATTTCACATATTTTTCTGAGCTTCTGGGGAACTTTTGACATATGCTATGGCATGTATGCTGAAATTTTAATAATTGTTTAGAGTGGCCTCAATCAGCTCGGGTGCCCACCTGATGGAGAGCTGCACTGTACTGCAGTGGTTCCCAACTGGTCCAGCCACGGGGTCCAGATTTCTCCTTAGTCATTGGTTCAAGGTTCACACAGTTTAATATAGTCAGCGTTATACTTGCGTTAGGCCATGGCGTCGAGCTAGTTTGCTGTCTCTGTCAAGTAGCTGTCCATCAGTCACTCACTCTACAGCAGGAAATGGCATTTAGAAACGAAAGCACTGTGTGGGAAATTTACTATATTTAAAATTAAAGTGTTTTTTTACTAACTCGACATGTTCGTGAGTCACTTGCAGTCCATTCAGAATAGATCCATGACCCACCAGTTGGGAGACGCTGCTCTACTGAGTGCACTTTTCTAGCTGTGTATGTAAAATATGTGATCTGCACTGATAGTGGGGGATTAAAGTAGTATATTAGGAACAAGAAGGTGCTGAGGCCTGTTACTACAAATCTTCTTATGAATGCTTCGATGTATTCTCCCCATTCCCAAACCACCCATTTTGTATGTGTGTGCATTTGAGTATTTCCGATGTTCCAGAGAATAGGGCAGTAAGCGTTGTCAGGTGTAGGCTGGGACCTTATCAATGAAGCGGCTCAGCCTGTAATTAGCGCTATAATCACCTCCCTAATTCAACCACTGCTCAGTGTCTTACCCAGCTCGCTGCTCCTCTCCCACTCCTCTCCCTCTCCCTTCTTTCCCCGCCTCTCATACTTTGTTTTCAAACAACACTCCTCTCTCATACCGCCTCCATCTCTTTTTTAATCTTACTTTTTTCATTTCATCCCTCTCTCCCTCCCTCCTTCCCTTTCTTCTTTCCAACCCGACACCTCTGTCCTTCACCCGTGTGGATCTCAAGCCAAATGAGTGAATTCTTCTCATTAGTAGTGCATTGGGCCAACGTGCCCGGAGGGAGACAGAGCGATCTTAGTACTGAACAGCTCAGCAGAGCTCTGAGGGGTCAATGAGCTGGTTAAGGAGTGATGTTTAATACTAGACTGTTAGGCAGGGGGGTTGGGGAGGTTTATAGTTTCTCTCGCTTGTGCCAAGGCGATTTAATGCATACTGTATGTATGTATGTAAGAGGGAATGTATGCATATAAATGCACAAACCCCTTCAGGGAGTGTGGTTGAAGCATTTAATGATATTAATTAATTTAGCACCACTTTTGCAAACAAAGAAATTCTTAACAGGGTAAATAAAGTACTTAACAGAGTCATTAAAACCAAAAGAGAGGACTTTTAAATTCTCACTATCCACTCCACTTCACAGAACTTCTTCAAGGCTGCACATTCCCAACAGTCCTCAGCAAGTGCCTTTATACAAGAACACCATAATGTCATATCCATTCTATTTCCTTCTTTTTAAAAGCTTTTCTGAGGCATTTTTTTATTTGTAATAGTGTCACAATGCTTGAGGCATTCTTAAGTGCAAAGAGCAGATGGGGCATGGAGTGCTTTTTCAGTATTTTTAATAGTGGCACAGCCAAACAAGCTCTCCACAAAGAAAGACATAACAAACTGCACTGCTAAGCAGGGCAGACTAACCACATTACTAAACAGCAGATCTGCTTCACAACTAAGAGGAGAATACTTGAAAAGTGAACCTGGCACACTTAAGGAAGAGGATGGCATTGTCTGTCATGACGGCTCATACCGGTACATACCAGCCTGCAGACTCAGTGCATACAGTGCTCAGTATAAACAGGGGAAAATAGAGTATGTGATTGACTATAGAAATACAATTAAAAACAGATTTTTCACTGTGTCGCTGAGTCGTTAGCAGTGGCCTGGGTCGATTCAGACTTGTGGCATTTGCTGCATGTCGTCCCCTCTCTCTTAATCTCTCCCCTTTCCTGTCTGTCTCCAGCTATGCTGTTGAATTAAAAAAGTCCCCAAAATAATTAAAAAGGAAAACTATGCAAAATTTCACCAGACTGTCTCATTCATTTTGTGGATTATCAAAATAAATTGGGACTTGTCACACACTAGACTACAATAAACTCTCCCACTGGTGAGTGACGTAATGGGAGTTTGTCCGTTTTGACGGAGGAAACTATGAGGCGACTGGTAACAAATGAGCCAAAATTTGTCTCTGAAAACATATGAGTTTAGAAATAGGCAACATTGTAACATAATCTTGGTTCATATTTTATCATCACTGCTTAGTTTTACCCTTTAGTTTTTTTCATCCTTCATTTTTACAGTCCAAGAAACAGTACTGCACCCACTTCATGTTCACGAGTTCTTGTATTACAGCCAAACAGTGCACTTAAATGTGATTGTTTGATTGGAGTTTGATAGGGGGAGTGTTTCTCTCTTGATCCGCTTCTATATTCTTTGTGTCCATGGTGGCGGTAATATGAAAATGCCGAAGTACAATCTGTAGTCCAAGCAGTCCTAGAGCCAGTGAAAATCTGACAAAAATTGAGCAGGGAGATGCACAGAAAATTACCACAGTTCATTTCATACTACTCACATTATTATGATACAGAGCTGGTTGAAAGTCGGCAAAGTAACCCTTTAAGTGTTCATTTTCATTTCATTTTCCGTAACCGCTGAAGCCTATCCCAGCTGACATTAGGTGAGAGTCTGGGTACACCCTGGACAGGTTGTCAGACTATCACTGGGCTGACATATAGAGACAGACATCCATTCACACTCACATTCACACCTACAGGCAATTTCAGAGTCACCAAGTAACCTGCATGTCTTTGAGCTGTGGGAGGAAGCTGGAGTACTTGGAGAAAACCCACGCTGACACAGGGAGAACATGCAGGCTCCACACAGGGGGGTTCCCTCAAAGCAAAGTTCAAACCAGGAACCCTCTCGCTGTGAGGGGACAATGCTAACCACTGTACCACCGTGCCACCCCCCTTTAAGTGTTGCCTAAATGCACAATTCACATTGTCTTATAGCTTTGAAAGCCTATTTAAAACGATTTATATTTACATTTACATTTGTGGTGCCATAGTATATTTGTTTTTCCAAACTAGATAATCCAGACTGAAGTCAGTCCATCATGTACATTATGTCTAGGAGTGCAAGGGGAGATTTGATGTACCATTACTGAAGCCAGCCGAACAACACTTGATAATAAGGATGATATCTTTTTCAATTGTTGCAGCCCCAGCCCCTTTTTGAGGTTGGGCCACACTATTTTTTTCTGTGTGCTTCTCTGGTGTGAGTTTTTAACTTTTGGCTAGATTGAGCCATTGATAATGTTGTCTATTGCCACATATGTCTTGTTTGATTGATTAATTTATTACATTGCTAAATTTCAATGACGACAAAAATCTTTTTTTATGCAAAAAAGGGGGGATTCTTTCATTAAGAGAGTTTCTAAATGACATGTACCATCACGGTCTGCCCTGTTGCCGACTGTTGGAATTGTATGAAAAGCTTTAGGCTACATACTTTGATCTGGGTCCAGTAATTAATATAGTATCGTATAAAATATACCATATATTACTGTATTTTTCTGAGGCTCAGTTAATAGAATAAGACAGATGCTACTGAGAGTGTGTATGACAGTGTATGCCTGTGTGTGCCTACATGTGTGGATCTGTAATGTTGTGTTTCTTTGTGTTGGAAAGAAATCAGGAGGAAGTACAGCTGTCTATCTTTGTTTGGGTATGACTGCCAAAAAAGGCCTGGGGAGATGTATTGCGCACGCACACAGACACACACGCAGACCATAATGCAGCCACCATGGGGCCACTTGGCATGTAGCCTTCCTTGCGCTGTTCTGTAATGTGATTNCCCCCCCCCCCCCCCCCCAACCCTCTCGTTAGCCCCCACCCACCCCACTTCACCCCCACTTCCAATTTCCACACTAACCCAATTAGCATCTCGTCAATAATGCTCAGCATTTCATTTTGCTGCTTTAATTAACAAATTCAATTTGCTCGAAACTGCTGTGAAAACAAATTAAAAGCACGGCAAATTAAAAGCCCTCAGTTCCAGCGGATATAGCTAAGGTGATTACAGATGCGTCAAATGACTGTTTTCTTGTTTGTTTTATCTCAGGAGAGGAAAAAAGACTCCAGTGAGGAGGGGAGACCTTGAGTGAGGTGCTAGGGCAGTGTAGGATCTGGAACTGCAAAGGAGAGGAAACTAGGCCTGGCAGGATGGAGGTGGGGAGAGGCTGGGGTGAGGTTGGTGTTGGCACATCCTTTTCCACAGGGAGGCACTAATACCCATTAACAATAAGGATCCAATCATGGTAGACAAATGCCTTATATACACAAATAGTTTGTGCATATTTGAGTCTTCTCCAGAAATGCATTGTTCAAAATCAATTCAAACTTATATTGATTCTGTAGTTAAAAGTTCCACATGGGCAGTGCCCCAGGTGGATGAGATTCAACCCGGATCACAAAGGCTCATGGCTGCCCTGTCTTCTTTCTCCTTGGAAGACCAGAAAAGTCGACCAGCTCGTCAGCCTCACAGTCATATTTTTCCTGGATGCTGGGCTCTGTCGATGCTGTGCCATGTCATCAATTATGTAACTTTCATAAACACACTCTCAAGGCGCAGCCAAGGAGTTGAGCGTGTTGAGTTTATTAGCCAAAAGATTGCATGTCTGCTCTTGCAGATGACTGGTAACCCAGCATGTCCTGCTGGCTTCATTTAATATGATTTCCACTCTGTAGTTGGGAAGCTGACCGGGAGGCATCTGGAATTGTGGCCGGCATCTTCAAGTTTGAGCCCATGGTTCTAGATTACCCCCTTAGGTTGAGTGTGAGTTGCTACCCAACAGGCAGATTGGTGCAACAACTGTGTAATAACGTGGAAATCTACCAGGCTGTCATGTTGACAAGGGATTTGAGCCTGAAGGTGAAGTTCTGATTAAGCGGTCATTTAACTTTCCAACCTTCATCCATAGACACAAGCTGAGATAGTGACCAAATAATTATAAAAACAAGAAGCACAAATTAGTTTCCTTAACTATCAAGCAAATTGGGACGTGGTGAGAGAGGAAGGAGTCATTTGAGGTGATTTAGGCAGCTGTTTGGGACAATGCTTAGAAACCTCCTTCGAGGGTAATCTGGATATATCATGGGAAGAGACTCTGGGGCAGACACAGCATATGGGAGGATTAACTTATCCCATCTAGCCTGTGAATACTTTGGGGATCTGTAGAGTGGTGTAGAGTGCTATAAAGTGGATGAATTGACAGAAACATGTTTCTCAACAAGCAGGGCTAAAGGCCTTTGCACACAGTCTGTTTTTTATGTCCAAAATTGTTGCACGCCTAAAAATAAATATGACCTCACATTGTGTCAATCACGTTTGCACTCTGAGTCCGAAACTTTTGTCCGTCATTCAGATTTTTGGAACAGGTTCAATTTTCTGCGTTTTTTCTGCGCATCCTTCAGAAGCCTCAAGAGACATTTGACCAAAAATCAGTGAAAAAAAATGTGGCGCCGGAACACAGTCGTGACAAGACAAAGGAACGGGGCGCACAGAATCATTTCATAACTCAGACATCTCACTTTCAACAGGTCAGATAATAATATTCAGGTGGATGATGCTGATTAGGAAGAGGATGTAGACTGCACATAGACTGTGGAGATAGAGACAGAGGACAGCTTAGCTCTTTCATGCAGCTGCGGTGCCAAATGAAAGACAGAAAGGGAGTTGTGACAGCCAGAGAGGTAACAATAAAATGCATCGAAATCAGTGCGCAAGTTTCTGTGTGTAACAGTTTTTTTTTTTTGGATGACGGATTAAAAAAGACTCAGGGCCGAATTCACAAAGAATGAACTGCGGCCGCTGATAGCACCTTGAATTGCACTTCACTTGCACCCACAGTTTGCTCCGTCTTAACGTCCTATTCACAAAGGATATTGCGCTAATGATATACCAGCACAAACACGCCCACAAAG
>NC_065515.1:23142615-23149794 GCF_006386435.1 Epinephelus moara
TAAAGACGTTATTTACTTCACTCAAACTGCGTGTGGCTATTAGCGCTGGTGTTAGTGAATTAGACGTTGTTTATCAATGAGGCTCATTTGCATAGAAAGGAGCAATTTTTGCGCCAAATATATGCATATTACCTCATTTAAATACGTGCAAATAACACCAGAGCGCCAAGACGCAATCTGCTTGGCAGCGTAGTTAGCGGAGCATTTCACCCTCTGCGTGTGCTTTGTGAATTAGGCGGTATCTGTTTGCTCCATTTTTACCGGTTTAGCGGCCTCAAAAGCCACGCAATCCTTTTGTGAATTCGGCCCTCAGTGTGCNGCAATTTTTGCGCCAAATATATGCATATTACCTCATTTAAATACGTGCAAATAACACCAGAGCGCCAAGACGCAATCTGCTTGGCAGCGTAGTTAGCGGAGCATTTCACCCTCTGCGTGTGCTTTGTGAATTAGGCGGTATCTGTTTGCTCCATTTTTACCGGTTTAGCGGCCTCAAAAGCCACGCAATCCTTTTGTGAATTCGGCCCTCAGTGTGCAAAGGCCTTAGAAGTATGATAACTTTGTCATGATCTAAAAATGTCAGTTATTATGTTTCTGTGTTATTGTGACAGGTGTATCCGTACACAGAAGTCACAGTTAGGTTCATATCCTGGTTTAGGAATCATGGTTCGTGTCCAAGTCAGACAAAACCATCTTGCTCAGGATTGAGGTAACATTTTTCCCACTGACATCTTTGATAAACTATTTTCATTTAAAAAAATAAGGAACACTTCAAACACTTCTATATTACACTGTCAGAACACTAAATAAACACTTTCCCTAAAGGCGGCAGGTCACAACCGGCTATAAAACTGAAAAGCATCTCTTATGCTATGAAATTGTTTGAAATTCCAAAATACATAAAATCATAAAAACATAAAACTTGTGCATTAGGAGAAGTGTCTCAATTAGTCCCACTTACTTAGCACCCAAATATTAATCATGACAGTGATTGGCACATCTGGATGATGCTGCTGAATATGAGTTGACATGCTGGTAGAGCAATGCCAACACACCGTCCTCGTCTGATACACAGCTCTCTTTCTGTTGCTGTTGTAACTGACTGGGAACCCCTAGTTGGGTTTTCCAGCATTTGATTTGACTGATGCCAGTCAGTCTGCTTGTTGTTCTAACTTTAGCATATATTGCTAACGACATATGGCTAAAGGTTTCTGGGTGAAACTTGAACTTGGGAACTTTGGTTCCTCATTACCTGCATCAATCTTCATACCATGTATTCTGCATGCAGCTGAGTGCACCAAGCCATGACCCAAAGACCGTGACAGTTCGGGATGAATACACAAACTGTTAGAGCCTTAGTTATTAGCCAGTGTGTTTATTTGTTACATGACAGCCCTCATAAAGTAATAATCGTAGGTAGTGGGTTGAGCTCTTAATTTATCTGACAATTTATTTTGTGAACAAGTGTTGTAACATGTTCAACTTTCGAATGTGCTGCTTTCATTTTGTGTGTATCTTCTCCTCTGTGTGCTGTCTACCTGTCTTCATTCTGTCTGCCTGCCTGCTTCTCTTGTCCGAATTAAACTGATAGCTGGGTTTGTTTGGCCGCCTTGGGAAACGCACAGGCCTCAAGATTCCCAGCAATCAGCAGAATGGCAATGCCACGTATTAGATCTCATTCTGGCTGCTATCCCTGTCTCGCCGTATTCCAACACAGACGGGTTATACAGAAGTAGACCAGACATGCTCCACAAGAGCACTACTCAACCTCTTGACCAGCCTGGCTCACACACACACTCACATACACTCACACAGCTAATGGAACTGGCCGTAAGCCAGGTACCTGTGATGGTCAATGCAGCTTTGTTTAGCTCCGATGTTAAATTGATTTTTAGGTTCCAAGTCACAAGGCATTGGCAGCGAGCTGACCCTTTGCTGACAGAGAGACAGACGGGGGGGGGGGGGGGGGGGGGGGGNGGGGGGGGGGGGGGGGGCAGACTGCACAGCATAACTTTCTCTCACTTCATCACCAACACACTCACTGCTGCTTGTGAGCGGCTGAGTGTCCTTTGAACATCATCCTGCTCCATCTCCTTTTCATTTTGTCATTTCATATCCCAGTATGTCCCCCCTGCTTATCATCCTCCCTGTTTTCCCACTCTCCTTCTATAAGCTGTGATTAGAAGTTATCAGACACCAAACAGTGCATCCATCTGGTCCTCACGTCAACATCTGGAGAGGGTGTTGGCTGTTTTGACATGGGGAAGAGACACACACATCCCTCACATCTTGCGGTTTAATTGTATGTGTGTGTGTTGTTGTTTTTGTTTGCTGCATTTGTGTTTCGCTGCATCTCCCTCAAACCCCCCCCCCTTCTCTCCTCCACTAGCAGCTAATTATTGTCCCGCTTAATTACCAGTAACACAGCAGTCCAGCCTGATTCAGCTTTAAAGAACTATTCAGCACTCCATTCCGATACCTGATTGAACTCAGCTAAATGGAAAAGTTGTGCTGGAGAAAACGCTTTAGTCACACAACATTTTGTTTCATTTCTTTTCTAATATGTCGCTCACTGTCTGGTTACTTGAAGATAACAGACATTTGAATTTGTTTTGGGGGATATCATGAAAAAAAATAAAAATAACAGGTTCTGAAATGGAAAAAGGAGGCAAGGCACAAGAGAGGAGAGTTGCTCCACCACTTGCACACATACACATTCACCACTCTTGTTGGATCCATAAAGGCAATAAACCAATAGGAACATACACGTCTCCTGACCTTCAGCTCCAATTAGGCCCCGAGGAGAGATGGGTGAACTTTTCAACCTTACATCTTGTCTATTGATACTCCAATAGGGTTGGTCTGAAGACAGGGTGATCGGCCAGTCGATATTCAAGTTCACTGTTGTGCAGGAGCACAAGTTTCAGTTTTCAGTCGCAAAACTTTAAAGGTTTGTTGACATCGCTCAAAGGAGTCCCATATGGAAGAATCTCAGTTCCATTTTCCATCTCTCACAGTTGATTGAAGACCCCTAACAGAAAATGATGGAAATATAAGACTATAAAACCAAGGTGGATTTACTATACTGGTGGCATTGGAGTGTTTCTAAAGATAAAAAGTTTTAACACACAGCAGAAGAGACCACACGCTGTAATATAAGGGAACGGCTGCTCTCTTAAACTTGTTGATGAAGGTCACTGCTGCTTCTATTTTTGCTGCGAGGTTAAATTACTGTTTCTGTCAAAGGAGTTTGGAGGCTTGGATTCAAAACCAGTAATACTGATTCAAAACCAGTAGCATGGTTGTATTCTTTCATACATTTGTTCCACTGACAATGCAATGATATAACAGATGATGAGTAGGGATGTATATCGTTAGGATTTTATCGATACTGATACTGATATCGATACTGCTTATCGATACCAATACTTATCAGTACTCTTATCGATACTACTGTACATAATTTGGTGAAAAAAATAATGACGTGAAAAGATGTTAAATAGATTCAGCTTTTTTATTCAAAATCAGCAAGCAAATCTTGTCTCTAACAACTGTCGCAAGCCCTGTTGAGGATGGGTGTAAGCTTAACTTAAGCAGGTATGAGGCTTTCAGATAGTATCTCTCTGGAAGGGGGCTGGTAACCTGGGTTAAGGGCTTTGGTCATCTCCCTACAGGAAAATAATAACTTGTGCTAGCATTACCTAGGCTAGCAAGCCAAGCTAATATATGCTTTTGCTATGCCTACCGTACCTAAACCACTTGGACTGAAATGTACTGAAGGGCTGTAGATCTTTGACAATAAACTTAGTAACAGCCCTGTGGCATTCTTCAGTCTTTTTGGCAGTCATCTTCTGTTTGCTGGCGATGGTGAATGGGGTTGTTGGGGGTGTCGGCAGTGGCTCAGCTGTAGTGGCTGCTGCTGGATAGAAATGTTTGACGTCACATGTTACTATCATTAGCGCCTACGCCACCTAGACAGACGAGGATAATAATAGTATATTAACTGTCATTAGATTTGCTAAGCTAACTGAACTAACAACACACATAAACTTGTAATGCTTCCTTCTTAAATGCGTTAGCTAGCTACATTTCGTACCTTGACTTGACGTTGGCGTTGCTAGCCGCCGGGCTAATGTTACTTGACACTCTGCTTAGGCAGTCAAACACGCTGCACTCCTTCACCTTATTATTATGAGTGACTTGCAAGTGTTTCATGGCGTTGCTTGTGTTTCCTCCCTTGCACGAAACTAGTTTCTGACAAATATTGCATCTAGCTGAGTTTTCATTCGGTTTGGTAAAGTGAGCCCACACTTTTGATCGCCGCGCTCTGATGGCCGACATATTGACTGGAGTGGAGATAAAGCAGGAGAAGCAGCGCCATCACCTGACGAGGCGGTTGCGTCATTAACCCTTTGATGCATGCACTACAAAATTACCAATAGCAGCACTGTTTGTCAAAAAGCTTCGCGGGTCTAAAGGACCGACACAATTTGGAACCGGTATCAAAAAGTACCGGTTCTCGGTATACATCCCTAATGATGAGACATAATTTCACATGAATAACTATTGGGGCACAGAAGCTGAGCAGTATACTGCTGTGGACGCCACAATAGTTTGGTACCAAAAGTCACACAAGCAAACTAAACTTTAGTGCTATATTGAAGGCAACTTGACTTGCTTGAGTTTCTTGAAGACGTTTCACCTCTCACCCAAAAGGCTCCTTCAGTGACTGGTGTAGAGGCATAGACTTTAAACTCTGTGTGGGTTTGAACCCTTACAGAGTTGTTGAGGTCACATGTGTGTGGTTGACCCACCTAGCCATCACATGTGTCAAACAAGCTAAACAATTAATGGAGCAGTAGACAGACAGGTCTGTAAGGTAAGCCTACTGTTTCTGTCCAAGGAGTCCAGTGGTTGTGTACAGGAGCAGCTGCAAAATATATTTTAGTCACCAAAATAAAGGACCACCTAGAAAAAAACCTGATATCAGTTTAAGTGTACACTATATTTGGAATATTTTCACCACTTTACCTCCCCATCAAACAACCCCTTCCAACAGGAAACTGAAGCTGTTTTATTGCACTCTTCAAAGCCACCAAACTCCATTGACGGAAACACTAATTTAACCTTGCAGAACACAGGGAGTTGCTGGTCTACTCCTGCCTCTTTTATTTAGTTTGTTTGTCTTATTGTGCGACTTTCGGAACCGATTCAACATGGCATCCACAGCAGTACATTGCTTAGCTTCCTTGCCAGTACTCCTGGCAAGGCAGCTGGGAGCGTAAGGTCAATGACACACAATTCTCAGAAGGCTTGGCTCAGTCGTGATGAAGCACATTAGGTGGGTAAGGGTGTTTATATGTAGCAACGTCATGCAGAAACCTGTCAGGACACATCGGAAAACACTTGTCAAAAGTTAGAATTTTTGTAATTGAATACAGAAGAAACACTACTCCAAAAAATGGAGCTACCCTTTAAAACAGATATGTTGAGTATGATATGTTCAAAATGAGTAATGCTCTTCCCCTGTAATGTTGGACCAGCCAGGCCCTGATCTCTGCTCAGTAGTGCTGTGGGGTTGTCCCGACTGTGTGTCTCCTACTGGGAGAGCATTGATTCACCGTTCACTGGTAAATACCAGGTCACTACACCTGTACTCCATCAGGCAGGGGTCAATCACAGCCCAATGGGGAAATGATGATAGGACAGAGTCCTTCTCTGTGCGTGTGTATGAGTACAATTGTGTGTTGAGGTATCAAGTATGCTATTGGTGTCCTCAAGTCATTGATTGGTCCCTAGTGTCAAGATGCTGTCATCGATTCTTTCCCAGGTCACAGAGGAAACTCTTGGCTCAGCAGGGGCTCTTAGGTTACCCGTTTGTGCATGCATGTGTGTGCGCCTCTGTCATGCAGAGGCACACAAATATTTAGTGACATAAAGCCATGCAAAGCTGATGGTAAATCTAGAACTCTGCTAGCATTGGGTGATATGACGTATATACCGCACAACAGTAGAAATGTGTACACTGGTAGATATTACAAGTACGAATCGGGGCTCTTGCGTGATTTTGTAATCTTGCAAATGCTGTTGTTTTCTGATGCTAAGTGACCAATGTCCCTATAGCTGTTGAAGTCTCCAGTTGCTAAAGACATTATTGTGTCTTCCAATTTGTTCTATAAGATTCAAATGTGTCTTGAATGTTGACCAGGGAGATAAAGGCCTTCTTCTGGAGCCAGACCTGGTACCTGCTGGGCAACTCCCCCATTGCCACATGGTCTGCAGAGGCAGCCAGGCTCAGCGTGGTGAGCCTCAAAGAGATACGTAGACATCTGGTGTGATGTCCATTCACCAGGAGACAAAGGCAAAGGCCTTCCATGACTACATTTTGGCTAATGCTACACATGCTGCTGGCTCTGGGACCAAACAAATTGTTGGAGAACAAATTCAGCACACTGGCCCAGTTTACATCCTCTTCCTGTAGTAGTTCTTGTTCTTCTGTACTGTACCTTGATCAACTGGATACTCCTCCTCAGCTCCGTCTGTATTTGTTGTAGTTCTTCATTGTCTCCCGACAGCAGTATTTTCAGATCTGGGAGATCCTAGGGCTTGTTGGAAAACACCACACCCTCACGTTAAACACAGTTGTTTCCAACACAGACTTTGTAATTTACAGTAACTGTATTTTAGTGTGTAAAGCCATCAATGTCCTCTGCATGCATTTCCGCAGAAGTCAGTGGTCTTCCCATAGACTGGATAAAATAATGGACACAGCCACTGTGACGTCACACATTGGTTCATTCAAGTTCAGCATTTTGGCCTTGCCATCTTATTTTATATTTATTTATTTATTTAAGAGTTAGAAGTGACCGTATTTGAATGAGAGGGTGGAGTTGTAGATAGCCTGTCACTTAAAGGTGATGAAATGTTACATAGTAAAGGGGTGACTTATATAACATCCCCGCCCCCGCACAGTTGTCATGAATGGGTTAATTAGTTATCGAGCCCAAAACTGTTTTTGGTACTGTAGAAGCAAAAAAGTCAAGGTCCTGAGCCGTGCCAGAAAGCTCGCGACCTCGCTCTTCTCTTCTCAAACAGACTTTCTTTGTCTTCCATTAGATATCAAAAACCCAAATACTCAGAGGTCACAAAAACACTGGAGACACGTAGAATCAGATGCAA
>NC_065515.1:23149974-23209403 GCF_006386435.1 Epinephelus moara
TTTTTCTCCCGGCCTACTACTTCTGTCTACTATTACACTTCCAGGCAATACATGGTATGGTATGTGTGTGTTTTCAATATATGAATACGCAAACTTGTGTAAAAGTGCTTTGCCATACATGGATACATAAAACATGGTTACATGAACTCCAACCTTAATCAACTTATGCAAAATGAAATATTTACCTGATTAGTGGTTAAATCTTACACTACAGTACCAGGCTGTAAATGTATTTATTTCTGCTGTAAAGTTAGGCATTTTACCATGGGTGTCTGTGAGGTATGACTCAACTCTGGATCCAGTCTCAAGTGGCCATTCCAAGACTTGCAGTTTTCAGCACTTTGTGTTGTCTTCATTTTTCAGTCCCGGAGGTTGCAGCTTAGGTCCTCTCTGGGCAAGCACACCTTATACAGCCAGGACATGACTTATATTGCATTTTCTTTTGCCATCAAAAATCTACATCGTGTCCAGAGCATCTCGAAATAAAGATGAAGAGATGTGTTGTCCAGTTGGCTGTCACAGGCAGTAATGCACAACGTCAGTCTAACATTGTTAACCCACTTAACAGAGGCCACGCCCATGGCCATCCTAGTTTCAGAGTATGTGCCAAGGGGACATTTTGTTATCATCTGGTTGACAACACTGCACCGGCTGCACCAAGTCATTGCCTTCAAAGAAGAAGCCTGAGTATTGGAAAAGAGGCAAGTGGGGTGCCATGGTCATGCAGCCTAGACCCATGGGGTCCTTGTTCAAAAAGCAGGCAACCTGACAGACTGCCTATGACAGAAAGATGGAGGAAAGGGTCCTCACAGCCAGCTTAGCTGCTCTTTTAATTGGTCTTCATGAATATTTTATGAAATCGAGATGAAATTGAATCATGTTTTTTAACTGCTATAAGAAAGGCAACGGCATGGTGTGTGTCTGTATGACCGTACAGTGTGTATGTGTGTGTTTGACTGAATCCTGCCATATTCATGTGTCAGCATCAGCTCCACGTATTATCTGTACATGCCTGCTGTTGTGCACATTATCAGATTACTGCAGTGTTAGAGGGAGTGCAATAACTGCAGCAGCAGGGAGGACTGTGTGCCCTGTGCAGGTGGCTGTGGCTGTCCTCTCCATCCGTTCAAGAGGAAGCTGCTCTCCGCTCTCAGAAGGAATAAATCTTTTATTTGGTTTGTTGTATTTTTAACCAAGGGCTCCTGGTCACGCAACAACGCCCTGCTCTCCACCCCCTCTGCTCCCATCCTCTCTCTCTCTTCCTCTCAGCGCCACAACACACATTACCTGACACCATCATGCAAGAGACACGATCACATTTCTACTGGCGAGAAGCCATTGTTCTACTGGAACAGACCAGTGGTGGGTTTTTTTCTATCTTCAGTGTCTTGATTTTTCTGGCAAAATGCACATGCACAATTTTCCTCAAGTCAAACAAATTGTAATATATTTAAAGGTCTAATATCTGATGCACAACATTTTTACATAGAAATTAAACAAGTTAGGAGAATTTTAAACTATTACATTTTGTTATTTTAGGAAGCCTTGCATCCTGAACACCTGTATTTCTCTGGCTTTATGATGCACTTGATCTTAGTGGGCCAGACAGCCACGCCCAAATGTAACCTAAAAAGCTCAGCCCATTAGCTCATTCTTACCTCACCTCCCCTCTTTGTTACCAAGGGACGATGACTAAGGCGCAGTTAGACACACAGACAGCACTACAGATCAGTGTGTGTGTTGGGTGGGGTGATGGTGGGGGTGGGGGTGGGGGTGTGTGCTGTGTGAGCATACACAGAAGCGAAAGTAGTGACTCAGATTAGGTGCCAGATGAGGTAGACAGCCGAGATGAGAGGGCCAGAGGAAGATGGAAGATGAGTCAGACTGTTGACAGCGATTCTCTCACTCACAATCCCATCAACCATCGACCCTTGCCCTGACCCTGGATATACGATAGGGGGCTGTTTGGGTGTGTGTGTTTGCGTGAGTGTGTTTATGGTTCACAGGAGAGAGCAGTGGGACTGGATGCAGATGCTTGTTTCCTGTACGTGACCTCATCAAGAGAGCAGGGGGATGAAACCAGGATCACAGCACACAGTAATAATTAACGCACTTAGCAAGCTGTAATGTCAACGCTGCATTTAGACAAAAGGCCAGGAACTGAGCATGCTCATATTAGGCAATGTTAAGTCCCTAAATCAGCAATAATTATCATTTTTATATCAACAATAGAATACCTGACAACTTGCATGTGAAGGAGGTCACGTGTAGTGAAGAACCCACAGAGTATTACCAACCCACTCAGCTGTTCCCCTCAACTCCACTGAGGGTTTTAGCATCTTTCATCTCATTGGTTTGCTTCAGCTTTTCAACTTTTACTGTTTGGTTTCACTCTCACCACACTAACAGCATCATTTGCAGCCTCAGCAGGCAGCTGTTTTCAGCCAAAAAACAACTTGAAAACCCATTCCCCATCACGGAACTGCAGACAGACATAGTGAGCAACTAGCTGGTGAGCACAGTGGAGCATTTAGCAGCTAAAGAGCCAGATACATCCCCTGTAGGAGTTGGTGGAGAGTAAAACAGAGCCAAAAGGAGTGTACACATTGGACTGACTTTTGCATGCTATTGTTATTAATTAAAGTTGAAATGAAATGAGAAATGCCTTTTAAACCCTTTTAGATCACATCCACAGACAGTTTTTACACCTATTTAATATATGCCAAAAAATGACAACAAATCTATTCTTTGTATTCTTATATGAAAATCCAATTATGTGTTTTTCTTGTAAAAGAAAATACTACGTGTGCTTACATCAGTAGTGCCCAAACTTTTTTGAAAGGGGGCCAGATTAGATAATGTGAAAATACGAGAAGGCCAGCTGCTTCTCGTGTCATATAATACACACAAATGAGACAGATGCAACTGCTCAGGAAAACATATTCAACTTTCTACCACTCATGAAGGCAGCAACCTGGCTCTTGACTTTTTTTCTTTTCTGTGGTCATGTCTACTATCTAGCAGGAAATGTCTGTTGCCATTTGCTTGTTTACCATCTGTTTGTAAAAATGCATTAGTTAATGTCTTAGGTCCTTCTTGCTGCATGTCTACAAACTGTTTGATAGTCCTGCCATTGTGGGGTGACCTGAAAAAATGCTAAGTTAATCTACTTGAGCCACATATAGTATATTTTGAAAGACAAGCTGAAGGCTGTTTGAAATCGGCCCTACAGCCACGATTGGCATCCGGGCAGGACTTTGGACATGCCTGGTTTACATAGTACAGCTAGTACCAACCAAATTCAATCAATTATATCCTCCTGAGACCCTGTGTCCTCAAATGAGGACCTCCCATTTTGGGTTTATTTGACCTTGTACTTCATTCTACTTAAAACTGAGACCTGTTGACCTCATTCGTGGACATTTTTTTGTGCCATCTAGTGGTAGTATGAGCACAATACAATAATCCATGTAAAAACAAGATGGCAGCCATCTCTGCCAAGTCAGTCCACAGCCAATCCCAATACAAAAGTGGACAAGGGCCAAAACCTGATCTTGACCTGACTTAACCTGAAACTTGTTTATTTATGATTAATAATGTTTGTAGTTTGATATTGCAACAAATTTGAATTGAAATTTTAGCAACAGTAAGAAGCTACAACACCTTTAATTAGGAAGTACTCATTTGAAGCCATTGGGACTTTATTGTCATCTTGTTCGAGGACATTGGCACTTAATTATCGTTGACAGTGTTGAGTTTTTTATACTTAATCAGTCCTACTGATCACGACATCCACCCATCAATGAATCTGCAACTTTTAGCCACACAGAGCTAGTTAGCTAGCTAGCAACAGTATGCAACGTCACTGTGTCTTTGTTTCCCTAAATACCATGGTTAAGGGCCATGGGCTGGAATGAATTCCCTTTAGGAAAGTGGTAGCTGTGACAGCTCCAGATTATACACAAGGCATTTCACAGCGGCCCACTTCAACCATCAACATTACATGGAGCATACCATGGACTTCCTCTCCCTGGCAGATACCACTATCCCATCAGCTAACACTGTCAAGCATTAATGTCATGACATACCACTTTTCAACAACTAAACCTTTGTTTCACTTCTGAAACAATGTGTCTGAGGTCTAATTCATTCACTTAAAAATCTAATCCATTCATTAATTTATCTCTCCCTCTTCCTCCTCCTGATCTAACACTTTGAGGTGTGTGTGGAGCCAGCAGTCCGCTGTAGTTCTGTATCACGCTAAACTCTACCCGCCCATTTTTAGCAGTACAAATGCGATGGATCTGATTTAAATCCCTCTTGTAACTGTACACCAGTCAAATATTCTGTTTCACTGGGAAACATGTCACAGTACAGAAGCTCAAGACGCTCTAACTTCTGTTTCACTTGGACTTTAATGTTCCATATCTGCTGGCTGTTTGAGAACAAGCTTGTCATATCAGCTTAAAAGCTATGTGTCAATATTGTGTGTGTGTATTGTGTGGTTTCCACTTCCACCAAGTGGCAAAAAAAATATTTTTGGTCACATGTTGTAAGTAAGTTTATATACTGTAAGTTTATACTAGATCATGGTGGTAACGGTTGATGCAGGAGAGCTTAATATGACTACTAATAATACAAATAATGAGGATAATAATTTTATTATTATAATATTGCATTGTCGGGAAACAGTCAGACACACAATATATTTCCCAGCTGATCAAATTATTTCTTAAAAAAACTGAAACCTGTGCAAGTAGTTGGATGGCGGCTGTGTAATTTAGCCATATTGGCTTTAAATTAATTTGAAATGAGCTACAAAATGATGGCTGGGATTTTAGTTACTCCCCCCTCCCCTCCCCGCCGGCTCCTTTGCCTCTCCTTCTCCTTCCTCACGCTCTCTTTTCTCTGTGATAACAATCAGCAAATATGAAAAGTAAATTCTGGAGGAAATGTTGGCAAATGGGTTTTGGGTAGATTGTGCATGAATATTTAATTTAGTCATAAAGTAGGGGTTTAGTACATTAATGGCTTTTCCACTGCTGTCACTCCATTTGACCCCCCCCCCCCTTCTTTTCTCCCCTTCCCACCCAGATTAGGATGGTGGCTCAGTCCGCTGATTGGTTCTGTTAATGACCATATTTATACTGATTAGAACATTATAGATTTCTTTAGGAGGGGGTGGGGGTTGTCAGACTCGTATTAGAAGACTATTTATTAAATAAGAAAATGCTTTTTTTTCGTGATATTCCAAAGAAACTAATAGAATCCAATAACCAGAGAATCTGATAAAGACATTTATAGAGAAACTAAGCAGTTTGTCTTTTAGTCAGAATATCAATTTTACATTGTTTTGGAGTCTTTGCAAAATTGCATCTTCCCACTTATGGAGCTAAAGATCGAACTTTATCTGGATTTGTGCTCATAAAACATCCAAAAATAGAAGCGCAGAAGCGGGCTGCCTAGTCAGGTTACATGCCTAGAAAAATAAAACTAAATTATGTTCTCATATAACACTGTAGCTATTTTAAGACAATGCAGGACTCCAGTCTCTTTGGTCTGTATCAGTATTGTTTACTGTTCTGCTGGCTGCAGAGCCCCAGAGTCCACGCTGGCTGGCTGGACTACGGTGACAGCTGGAGTGGCCGTCACCTCTGGCTCCCAACTGCTTCCTTGTTTTCTGACCTAATAACACCTCAACTGGCAGGTCCAGTCTAGATTCACCTGTGGTAAACATCTGTGTACCTGAGCCAGAGAGATTTCTTTTTGCAAATAATGATTTAACCTTCTTGGAGTTCTATACAAGTGTGGCCTACTGCATCAGGTCAGTCCAATTAGTATCTGTTAGAGTGCTTTCAGACCTAGAGTTGTCTTGCTTCGGTCTGAATCAGGGACTAATTTTGTTTCAAAGTTGCACAATTGCCTAGAATTGGTTTGTGTTCTCACGGCAGCATTTACAAGTGGACCAGATAAAATGCCTTGCACAAGAAAGCTGCTCTTGATTGGTCAGAATTTCCATGCAGGAAAAATCCAGGAAGTAAACAAAACGTTGAAGAAGAGTACACTTGCAAGATAAATGTGACACTTTCTAATGTCACAATGGAGGGACAACTACGCAGGTTGATTTTAGCGCTGCTCATCGTGGACTATATTGCTGTCATTGTTCATTTTAGGCAAATCATACAGTTTGAAAAACGAGGCGCGGCTCCAACTAGAAAACAATGTTTTGATGCTTTAGGAGTCTGGTCTCACTACAAAGTCGTTGAAATCCGGCACTTGGGCAGTGACTTGCAGCGTTAGAAATCAACGAAAAAAGGCATCCTTTAACGTCAGCATGATACGTGACTGCTTGCCGCTATAGTTTAACAGCGCCCGGAGACGTCAGGGGAAAACGGGCGGGACAAGGACGAAAGTTAAGGCGGCAAAAGTCCGAGGGGGGTGGATGGGTCAAACAAACCACGACTTTCACCCAAGAGAGTGATGTTCGTATCCCGTAAAATGTTTAAGCCAAACCCTGTTGTTTTTTCCTAAACCTTACCACATGTTTTTGTTGTTGAAGGAAAAAAAACGTGAATTTGTGGCATTGTACCGACGTAGTGCTTTTATTTTGAAAGAGACTGTATGTAAATATTACATTTCCTGTGAAAACAGAAGTGTATCTTGAAAGAAGACAATGCACGTAACAGGCCAAACGTGACACGGTGTCCCAGAGCTTCAACAGCCAACACGCCCAGGGTAACTTTCACATTTTATGTGGACGTGGAAACTCAACGCCAATATGTGATGAGTTCAGAGTGAGAATGTGTTGGCATTGGATGTGCTGAATGTGCATATTAAGGCAGTACAGGAGGAGGTGCACATTAATAAACCTCCAGGACTGTAACATGCTCATGTTTAACACAAACAATGTGTAATGTGACTGCAGTTGGTTCGGGTCGAGATCGGAACACGTTCTCACCACAAATGAACCGCACCAGAGTTCGTTTGTAACCGGACCAAGACCACCTCTACAAGAAGGTCTTAGTCTGGTTGTTTTAGTGCGCAACTGAGTGTGATTGCTGTGGTCACACCTGCCCAAACAACCCGCACTTAGGGGGCAAATGAACTTGAGTTTGATTGAACCGAACCAAACAGGGCAGGTGTGAAAGCACCCTTAAGCTGACAGCCATGAAGAAGTATCATTTTGTGGCATTCAAATATCAAAACATACTGACATTGTCCTGTGTAGAGGTGAACCCCACAAACCTGGTACAGTAAATCAATCATTTTACCAAGAATAAACACAGTGTTGTTGGTTTAATCTGCTACAGTGGGTGTTTTGTCATTATGGTAGTGAGAGGGCAGTGGCCAGCCGCTCTGAGGCAGGGCTGGCTTCAACCAGGGTGTGATCCCTCAGCTCTTGGCTGTGTTTGATAAAGATTAATTCAATCCTATTTTCTGCCCTGAAATGCTTTTGCTAATGTAATTCTCTTGGTGTCAGATCCCCGCCCCCCCCCCCCCCCCCCCCCACTCTCTCTCCCTCTTTGTGTGTGTGTGTGTGTGTGTGTGTGTGTGTGTGTGTGTGTGTCGGTCCGTCTCTTTCTCCCTCCTAAGGAACACTAAGCACCTTATCCATGTTAAGGACTAACAAAAGCAGCGGGAAGAGAGAGCAGTGGTAGTGTGTTGTAATGCTCCACCATAGATTCATTATCTGTGTATAAGTACTGGCAGGCTGAACAGTGCTCACACTCTTCATCTGTTTGTTACAGAGTGTGTGTTTGTGTGTGTGCATCACAATGTGTGTGTGTGTGTGTGTGTGTGTGTGTTTGTGTGTGTGTGTGTGTGAGGATTTTGGAAATAGATTTGAAATGCTGTCAGGTTTAGAAGTTCTCACAGTGGTGAGTGAACATATACGTGTGTGTCTTCCTGATTCCATACATCTGCGGTGCTTTATATTCACACCATAATACAAACTGAGAAATGATTTTTCACATGATGCTATGGTAGTCAGTCTCCTCTAGTTTCACTTGCAGAGAACTGGAGAGCCAGTAGAGGGTGCTACACTATCCAAGAGATAATTAAATTAACCTCTTCCAGTTCTAAAAATTTGGACAGGACAGATCTGCATTTGCTTTTATTCTACACCATTTACTAGAAGTGTACTGCCCAATTTATGTTGCGTACAGTATCCTTCACAAGGCACAAGATATGCAAAAAGCAGATGTACTAATCAGGGAGTCTTTTATGTTAGTTACTGTTGTACAGACAGAGCAGGATTTGCTAAAGAAATCTAAATGTAACGTGATATAATGTTTTCTGGTGTAGTTAAGGGAGTGATAGCGGCTGACAGTAGCTGTTCTAATCAAGGCTTTCCCTCTATACAGCAGTGCTGAGGAGAACTAGATGTGTAAATGTTTCTCTGATTTTATTGATTCCTGCTGCAGCTCCATATCTGACTGATTGTAGAGAGTCAGTAGCCTCCACAGGTGGTAGCAGCAGAGTGTGTGTGCGTGCGTGTGTGTGTAGAGAGAGAGAGTTGGAGGCTGGGAGTGGAGGCCATGTGCGTGTAAATCTTTGTGTAAGTGAGTGTATGTGTAGCGGTGGACTGTGTGATCTCAGCTTGCTCTCTTGTTGCTCCGTGTCTCATGTTGTCACAGTGACCTCTACTGCTTACATGGTCACCCACCCCAGCATCCATACCTCCTCCATCACACACACATAGGGCACTAGAGCCATATCTTTACAGGCAACCCGCAGCCTGTACTGTGCTGGTGTACATTCACTCAAAGCAAAATCAGCAAAGAAACGTATCTAACACCCAAATACTAAAATGTTCCTCTTCCTACATCTTCCTACTAAGGAAGCATCTTGTTGAAATGACCTTCCCTCAGTCACAGCACAAGCATCATTATTATTTTTCAGTACTTCACTGAAGACTCAGCTCTCCAAAAAGCCCCTCACACCACCTTTTCTGCAGTGTGTCTGCAACACATGGTTCTCATCAACAAGCAATAATTTACAAAAAAAAATTCTACTCAGTAAAACATTTAAATACATTGAAAACCAAAGCATACATTATATTTAACTTTAGATTAAATAAACCTAAAAAAAAATCATTTTATCTTTTATTTTTTCTATTATCATTATGTTCTATAAAACAACTTTAAAGGGGCACTCCAGTGATTTTATATTTTGTATGTCAGTGTTACTTTACTAGGACCTAGAGTCCACTGTGTTTTTGGAGCTTGACCCATACAAGGGACTAAATGTCAGGATATCCTTGCCTTGGCCGCCTGGACTTTGATCACGTTATTATTTATTTTTTTTTGTTGTTGTTGTTGTTTTCAAATTTTATGGATATGCAATACAATAGCAGAGGGAAAAACTTATATTCAGCGGGAAACACACAAACACCACACCCTGTCACAACCTAAAAAGTAGGGATGCTTGATTATGGCAAAAATCATAATCACAGTTATTTTGGAAACATCATGCACTTATTGAAATAATTTTTAAAAAGTATTTCCAACAGTGGGTTTTCTATAACTTTAGCTATCATTTAATTGAAAAAAAAATTAAAAAGAGAAATGCCAAAAGAAAAATAAATTAAAAAATATGGTGCAAGAAGAGAGCAGTCAACTGTAATGACTGAGCAGTATGCGAGAGAATGAAACATATTGAAATTTAATTTCTAACTTTTTCCCCTGATGTTATGAATAAGTTGCTAAATTCTTTGCTTGTCACTTCATAGTAATGAAGTCAGTAAGGGGTCTGAAAAGTTGCTAAATCTAGCAGGAGCGCACTGCTGTAAAGAAAAGGGATGCGCTTGATTAATATGACAAAACAAGAGCATCACTGTGAAACAGAATGTGGCACAGTAATTGTTTTATCTTGATTATCTTGTTTTCATAATTGTTTGAAGCCAAAATCATAACTGAAAATAGATTTAAATGAGTTGCCCAGACCTGCTTGAAAGTTATTTTCCTTCTTACCTTTAAGTCAAACTTTATTTTTTAGATGACAGACAAATTGTCAGAGCACTGTTAACCTTCTTTACTCTTCCTATAGTGTTGGTGAATGTATATTCCAGTGTTGCGCCCAGTGGACTCCTCTCCACTCATATTGTATATTATGAATCAGTAAGTCAGTCTGAGTAAGAGCATCTGCTAAATACTGAAATAAGTGTTTAGCAGCCTATTGGAGAGTCCCACTCCAGGCAGCACTGTATGTGAGGAGAGAAGGACTCTGAGTAGCTGAGAGTCTCTTTGCTTATCCCTCTCAGCAACTGGTTAGTATGGTGCTTGAATATTAATGAAGTCTGTTCCTAAAAGCTGGCTTTGACTGTGACCTAGCCACACACACACACACACACACACACACACACACACACACACGAACACGAACACAGACCCTTCATCCCTTCCTAGGATGTGAAGATCTTCTTTCCTGAGGGACTGGTAGATGAGGAGGGCTGAGGTGTTGATTACTGCAGTGCTCAACAGTCAAGTGTGTGTGTCTTGTAAGTGTGTGTGTGTGTGTAGGGAGGCAGCAGGTTAAAGAGAGGGGCAGCCAGCTAGCGCCTCCTCTAGACTCCTTCTCAGCTGCTGGAGACATCAAGTGTAAAATTGCAGACTCTTTCAAACACACTCCATCAAAACCCATGAGGTCACACTTACACGCACACACACACTCACACGCAGTGTTGAGGAAACCGCTTTGAAAATATAGTTGTACCAGCTTGGAGATTCTTCATGTTGGATGTTGAGCTACACCGAGACTAACCTTACTAGAAGTACAGTTTTGTTACTCTGAAGAAGTATCTCAGACTACTTTGTAAAAAATGATGACACAAGAATTACTGAGTCAAATGTTACAAAGAGAAATGTAAGTGAAGACTGATAATCATTTAATCACATTTCTTTAACTTCCTTCTCTCTTTTTCTTCCAGCAACAACGACGTCTAGACCTGCTAACCATCACCAACCCTGGTAAGTCCCTAAAATCTTTACTTTCTCCCACCGTCCACCTCTCTGCTCTAACACCACTCCACCACAGATGTAAAGCTGCTCTGTGATGCTCCCACAGGAAGCTCAGCATCCGTGTTCTTCATTGTTTTTCATGTGGTATGATATGGATTTGACAGAAACATGCCAGTAAGGCACCCAGTGTATTTCCCTTTAACCCACTTTGAGATGCTAAAAGGGTTACAAGCTGTTTTCTGGACGCTGCTTTCCTACACAAACACATAACTTCACAGTTGGGTGGAGGGACGGGTGCAGATAACAGAGTGCTTGTGTTGTGGAGAAAACCCTGAAGCGGAAGCACTGCTGATTTGATGGCTGCTGGTCAGTTACTTGAGCTGTGTGAAGTGGTGCTGTCTTATGATGTGATGCATTACATGTCAAAGAACTGTTGCCTTGAAGCTCATAATGTTGGATAATATAGAGCCCAGGAATTAAGTTGTAGTCACACAAGTCATTAGGGCAAATGCCTCCAAGCGTACTGTGTGCGTGGTGGAAATTTATTTGCAAAGCACTGAACATAAAATGAGCACAAAACTGAAGACTTAAAGTAAAATATTTTGTAGGTAAACAGGACTCCCTCTGCACAGCCGGTGTTGAGGATCAGGTGCTGGTCGGCCGCAGGAACATCTCAGATAAAATCATGAACATAAACCACCACACACTAAATTACATTACTGTGATTTTATTAAGAGCGAACAACGCGTTTCGCCCGTGGCTTCTTCAGGTCCGCTCAGCAGAATCACATGAGCACTCACAGGTGTGCTAAATATACACGGGTCACATGACTTTTTATCACAGTTATTTTACCCTTCTTTTTCAATATTTTTTCTTTCACATTCTTCAGAATTACATAGATAAAAAACAAAGCAAGATTCATAAAGACTACAAGAGTTAGAAGAATAATATGTGATTTAACCTCATCTCATTACGTAAATGACTGAGACAGAGATTTTATTAATAAAGAAAGACTGCAGGTCCTTCTTCTGTAAAATATTCTTCTAAAATAATTTGCACCTAGAAAAGAAACACACATACCTTATCACAGAATGATTTGCAGTTGTACAATTTTATATCATTTCACAGACAAAGAAACCCACTGTGACTAGAACATCAATCTATGCAATTATAATATGCCATGTCTGCTACATCAACCCAGTCTCACTCTGAACCTGTCTAATACTGGTGTTTGGTCTGTGGCTTGTTGGTGTCAGACACTAATGCACAGAGGCACCCTTAAGCAACAGTATGGCTGCCCTGGGAGGCAGCATTTGTTGATTCTCCAGGCAAGTACTATAGTATTAAGAGTGAGAAAGTCAGGATAGGTGGACTTTTACCCAACAGCCCGCTGTTTGTGTCCCGTGTGAAACCAAATGTTAATCGAGTTATTTTAATAACAACACAGTGTGCTAGTATGTGTAGCATACAATGCTAGTGATGCATGTCAAGTGATGTTATATTACGGTAGTAATAGAAGTAGTTATTTTAAGTCAAACCATGATGTTTCTTTTATTTCTAAACCTAAGCATGTCCTTATGTTGTCTAAACTTAAGGAAGTAAACCTGAAAATTATGTTGTTGTTCTTTACCAATGTCCTAAGTTTGGGGCCACTGTGGCTCAGAGGTAGAGCGGGTCGTCCATTAATCGGAAGATGGCTGTTCAAAGGTTGAAAGCAAATGTATGTAATCCTAATGATCGTAAATTGACATGCCGTCCCTGAACGTGCACGAGGGGTCCTTAGCGCATCATGTTTTGATGTAACAGGACACTGTCCAAGTGTCAATATTTGGCAAAGTAAGAGTGAGAATGTGTCGTCTACATCTGATGACCCTGAAGTGTTCATGTGCCAAAATCTGGGCTCACACAGGACTGGCCAACACACATGCTCTGGAGTAGGGTTGCAAGAGTGAGATTTTCACAGTACGATAATCTTCTCAAAAAGTATTGCATATTATTTTTTCTGTTGTTGTGAAAACGTGTCATAACATTTATTTTCCAAGTAACAAGATACTTCACAATAATAGCCAATGACATACCTGCTTATTACATTATAACAAGAAACTCAGCTAATTATAACAACTTATCATTACAAGTTTTTACACTGTTTTAATGAGAAAAAGATCCAGTGAATTCTCATAGTAGGTTATATATATGTTTTTCAAGATCTTGCCCAGTAGTGGGGTTTTTTTTGTTTGTTTTTTACATGGGAAAAGTAAAGAGGTTTAAGTCAAGGAGTGCACCTCTAACTTAAGTATGGTGGTTTCACAGTATGACGATACCTGTATTGCCCAATTATCATCATTATTATCAGTTACAGTGACACCTAAAGGAGTGACAGCAGAAGGCTCTCATAATACTTCCGATAAAGCCGTCAAGTTACAACACTCCAAGTTCTTCTTCTGGGATGGATTACATTTGTTCTAATGACACTAGTTATTAAACCATGTTGATTGAGACATTCAAACCACTGAATGTGTTTGTTTTGATCTAATTAGATTACTAGTTTAAGTTTCTCATTACACTCTTATTATGTGCCAGCGTCTGTGTGACACCTGATCACAGCAGTGACTGAGTAACTGTGTGACTGCATGTAAGTGCATGTATGTATGGCTCTTCAACATACATGAATTATTACGACCTAAGTCAAGATTTTTCTTTTTCTTAAGTGTTTTTTTATCCCTCTTTAGGCGTGAAAATGTTTTTCACATGTCCACACGGGTGGACAGCATGCATTTAAGTTTTCAACTGAAGAAATACAAACCAATTTAAAAATGTATTTCTATCATGTGAAACTATAACAACATATTTTTAATGCTGTCAAACTAGTGTGTTCACATATTTTAACATTTTCTAATACAATACCATGCAAAAGCGTTGAACTTTGCTCCTGACTCCTCAGCTTCTCCCCTCTCTTTCTACTCCTCCCTCACCCACCTCCCCCTGTTGAACTATATAATTTTTTCAATGATCATTTTCTGCAAAAATATTGTGAAAATATTGTTTCTGTTACAAAAACTGTAAATTAAATTCTAATGACTTATATTAATTGATTTGCAGCCAGAAACATCACTGCAGATGAAGTATTTTCAAGAACAACAAAGCTGCAGTAATAGTATTAATGGTAGTTGAAATGTAGTCAGCGATGCATGACGCCCAGTTTAGTGGACAGATATTTAATTGTAATTTCCTCACAACATAAAATTAATACTTGAAAGATTTACCAACCGTATTACTTCTTAGAAGTTACATAATTTTTCCAGATTTGATCTACCTGCCAGGGTCTCCTGTTATCAATCAATCAATCAATCAATTTTATTTATAAAGCCCAATATCATAAATCACAATTTGCCTCACAGGGCTTTACAGCATACAACATCCCTCTGTCCTTAGGACCCTCACAGCGGATAAGGAAAAACTCCCCCAAAAAATCCCTTTAACGGGGAAAACCTCAGGAAGAGCAACTGAGGAGAGATCCCTCTTCCCAATATAGAAGGATTGGCAAGGTGTTTTTGAGCTGCACAACATTTTCTGCATTTCGTCGACCATCTTGCTTTTTAAAGGTTTGTGTTGCACTGACAACACCTGGCCAGTGGGTGGCAGTGTGTGGCATGACCCACTAGGGTCCACTGTAGTGACTTAAATGCAACTACAGCATCAAAACCCACAAGAAAATGTCTTTTTAAATAGCTGTCCACTGCAGTGACCACTATGTATGAAAGGGTTAAGTGAAGTGTGTGTTGTTAAGTAGGATGTAATTTTGACTTAACCATGCATGTTAACACGTTACTTGTGTGTGTTTACAAAGTGTTTTCACATATAAATGTTATGACACGTTTGCATATGCTCCTGAAACCCTCTGGTGTACATGTCTGAAACTCTTTCATACACACAACTGAAATGCCTCATGCTCATACAGGCACACACTCCAGAAACACTCACTTAAACCCACATATATACACATTCATAAGTCTCTCATTATTGAAACAATGTCGTAAACATGTCCTATAATTTGTTGACAGTCAGTTGCAAGCAATAGGAAAAAACAGCTGCAATTTTCTATGCACTTCCAAAATATTTTCATATGCAGAATGTGATCCCTCTTGCAGGACACAATGTTGAGACACCCATGCACGACAGAAACAGCATTCCAATAAAAAATATATATACAGTATCAATAATACTGTTTACTGTTTCAGATAGACTTAGCATTGTTTTTGTAAGAGGAAGCATTTTAAATGTAGTTGCATGTGAAGAACTTAAAAGAAACACTTTATCTTTATGAGCCTAGTTTGTGTACTTTCTGTTCAATGTTTGATGTCTGTTAGAGAATCTCACAGAATTTTCCTTCTGCGTGTGAGAGGCAAAATATGTGCACTGTTTGAAAGTAGTTTGAACCGCATCCAACGCGCACCTCAAACTCGTAACATGCAGTTAGTCAGACGCGCATATGGTGCTCCAAGTTTGATTGGATGTGGAAACATGTCACAAAGTAGCTGCACTTTTTCGAAATCTCTGCCAGTCTCTGACTATAGAGGCAGCTGCAAGTGCAAGGGATCCGCTGAGATGGAAAGCGAGGAGAAAATCGAAAAATGGGGGAGGAGAAACAGATGGGGACGGCAAGGAGGATACAGAGACCCATATGTCTAAAGTATCTGGATGATCTAATATGCTTTGATTAGAATAATGCTTATGTGAGGCTCGTGGAGACCGGGTTAATTTAGCAGGTTTATGTTGCAGCTGTTCCTCAGGCCCTGGGCAGAGGCAAGACTTGCCTCTGAACTTCATAGTTTGACAGAGGGCAACCAGAGAGACAGGAAGCACTGGGAATAAGGGACAGAATGTTTAGCATGTAACATATATAACATGTATACAACCACTAGTTTGAACCAAAGTGACCTCAGGAAGTTTCATTTCATGAGGTGTGTTCATGATTTATTTGTGAGGAGCTGTTTTCGAATGTATTTTGTGGTTTTGATGTTAGAAATCTAACTATTTAAATGATAAATTATGTCATGGGACCATGGGAAGATTAGCTGATTGCCATTCTTTAAATAAATAAATAAACAAAAGAGTCCTGTTCACAGACGTGGCTTTTCAGACCAATCTGAACACATTCGATCTGCGGACACACTGGTAAATTTCTAACAAACTATCCACCAAAATCAAACTCTGAATAATCAGAAAAAGAGGCCACTGAGTTTTAGAATCATGTTCTGTTTTACATCTATAACACATTATTTAAAGATATAATATGTAACTTTTTTGCATTAAAGTGTCTTAAAACTAGACCAATGTTATATATTTTGTTGAGTTGTATACTTACATTATCCCAAATGTTTCCAACGATGCTCAAACTCAGAGAAATCTGTGATTTTAATCAAGGACATGGTCAGTCTGTTAGTGCCGTTAGATACCATTTGTCAGGCTGTCTGCCAGAACCTGGCATAAATAGATTTTTTATATAGTTTTAAGCCACATTTTTATGATACACTTTTTAGATCTTGGTCATTTTTAACTATATATATTTAATCAGAAGAAGGATTTTAGTCATATCATGTCTGGATCTTACATTTAAGAGAAACAAGCTGAGCAAAGGGTGGCAGCTCGGCTCCAGCCCCTGCTGCACCAAACTGCATCAGAGAAACACTGATTTGTAGCATGATACAGGTTAAGTCATGGTGTTTACCAGTTTAAATCACAAGGTTTGTTTGTTTTGGAGAGGAAGAGACCTCTGCGGATGATTCGGCTTCCTGCAAGAACCTCCTGAATGTCTGGGGCTGGTTGCACAAAACACCTTAAGTTTGTTCCTTAAGTTTGAAATACCTTGCCAATAATTGACTGAAATCATCCCATTGCATAAAACCACAGAGCAATCATTAATTGTAAAGGTACTAGAGGAGTGCAGCTTTGCAAAGTTGAGTGCTCCAACTCCAGGTGGTCACAATCATAAATTGACTTGACTTAGTCACAAAACACTCGGGAAGCCATTTTTTTTTCTCATTCATCTCCATAAACTCAGCCGTGTTGGAGTCAGCAGTACTTTGTTTTTTTCCTTACTTTGGTTTTTAAGGTCCAGCAAACTGTAAGCAATTCCTCAAGTATAGGACCAAGATAATGTGAAACACTTCAATCGTTGAGTAAACATTTTAAGGAAACGTAAAGGAGAAGACTTAATGTTTTGTGCAACCGATTTTATCTCAAGGAAACCTTAGCTCTTAACTTTAAGGAAAGTCTTAACTTAAGGTGCTTTGTGCAACTGGCCTCTGGATCTTAAGTTATCAGAGAAAAAAGGTGAGCACACATTAGCAGGTGCTGAGCTAGCAGCCCCTCGCCAATGAGCCGAACAGCATCAGAGAAACACAGATTTGTAACATAAAACTGGTTTTATCAGTGTTTTTAGTGGTTTAAATCATTTGGTCTGTTTGTTTTGAAGAGGAAGAGACCCCTGAGAGACCCCTGAGAGACCCCTGGCAGCAAAATATTACATATTGTTTATTTAAATGTTTGTTAATGATCTTCAGGACCCTTCAGATACAGCAGGGTACATCATCATGCAAGCCTGGACTCTTTCTTTTCCACCACAGCAATTGCTCGTCTTTTGTTGTGCTGCGCAAAGTGAACAGTCACAGGAAGTCCTTCTCTTCCATTTAAGCTCCCGCCACCTTCGAGGTCTCTGCACGGCCTCATTATATTGTCGAAACTGAATGCAAAAACAATCAACTTTAACTAAAACTTTAAGCAACCAGAAAAGGGAAAAGTAAAGGAATCTGAATGCTTAACAATGCCACTGTACTCACCAAGGTTATTGTAATTTTGCCTTCTATTCTTTGTTGGTTAGTCTTTATACTGCGACAAACTTTAGCACTCTATGGTGTCTTAAATGAGGTAAAATGGCTCAAAAACCTAATAAATACGGAGAATTTTTCTGTTGCTACAAAGTTTTACTCCGGTGAAAACAAAAAATGACACAGTTACAGTCACCATCATAATACATCTTAAATTTTTTGCATGTCCTCTTTGAATGAGCTTACAGTATATTCCAGTAGAACTTCTCCCTTCAGGGTTTAGGCTACACTCGTGGAGGGGCCCCAGATAGACTGAAATAGCTTTCAATTACTTCTCACTGAAAGGTTTCTTCCTCTGACCAGTGTAGAGCTCAGTGTGCTGTGTAAATTATTGCAGGTCATTATTCAGGCTGTTGTTACGTGTGGCCTTGAAGGGAAGTCTATTATATTCTTAACTTGGCAGACATATTTTATCCTGCCCTACTGCTTATTACTATTCACAGTGGGTAAGCGGACACACACACACACACACACACGCACGCACACATTGAACACGGTGAAGGTTATTATGATGGCTGTATGAAGAGCAGGTGAGGCTTTCAGATGAATGACTCTGATAGGGAAACACAGGCAGGACACCCTCTCCTTCTCCCCGCAGATTAAAGGAGTTTCCGCTCCTTCGCTCCCTTTCTCCTTGTCACCCTCTCGCGCGCCTCTCTTTCTCGCTGCTGTTGGCACTTCTGCCTCTGCTCGTTTGACTTAGCGTCTCTCGTTATCTCCTGTTATTTATTAGTGATCTTATATTATCACGTCCCCTTTGTTTGTGCCCTCTCTGTGTTTGTGTATTCCCTCCTTTCTTTATCCTTTCACCTCTCGTCGTCTCGTCTCCATAGCATGGACAGCAGGAGGAATCACAGGGTGTGAACAAACTAATGGGCTCAAGTGGCTTCATAACGTGCTGTGTGTGCGAGAGAGAGAAAGAGGTTTGATGAGGATTCTGCCCCCGCTGCTCTGTTGGCCTCTGTCTCTAATGGCGTTCATTAGCTGCTCACACTTACACATGTGTTCCCGCACATGTAATTGAGTGCATATATACTCTACATATGGCTCTGATATATATATGCACACAGTGAAGAACAAAACACACACACGGTGTCCCTTTACTCTGTCTTCCTCATCTCACACACACATGCTCACTCACTCCCACACACAGACCCACTCAAACCTCACTCGGCCCTCTTTAATTGGACACTTGAGCAGCGCACGGCTGCATCTGGCTCCTGTTGAACACAGCCTGACATTTCAGACTGCTGACCTTTCCAGCCCCGCCACAACTAAATAATGATTAGTCCTGGCAACTGTTCCACCACAGCAGCAGCCAGGTAGACACACACACACACTCATGCATATGAGCAGGTACACATACCACACACACACAGGTGCAGGCAGCACAAAACAAAACAACAAAAACACCTGCATGGAAGGCTTTGTCTTTTCACAGTGAGAAAATGGGGTGCAGACATTGATTCGAGAGGCCATTGTCATTCTTTTGGTTTATCGATTAGATTGTCCTTTTCCATATCTGCAGTCAGCACCCAATAATGTGTTGTTCTAAATTAACTCTGCTTGCCTCTGTTTAGTTTCTGCTTTCCCCTTTATGCGCTCTCAGCATTACAGTGGAAAAAAGGTCAATCATATTCATGAGATCTGGGCAGATTTGAGAGGATGGTTGTGTGTGAGTGAGTGAGTGAGTGAGTGTGTGTTTGTGTACTTGTGCACACACTTTTAGGTTTGTGCACAGATGCATGCAGCTCGTGTGTGCGCCTGTGTGTGTGTGTGAGCGTCTAAAGCAATGAAGTAGCGTGGAGATAATAGGCAGTTCTCAGATCTTTCCTCTCACTTTCTTCTTTTTCACTCTATCACTTCTCTCTTTGTATCTCCATTTCCCTGCTGTTTCTGTCAGAACAGAATAGAAATGCTCTTTATTAGCGCCCCTCTCTCTACAGATAGTCTTTGTGTTTCCTGCTTTGCTCTCTCCAGACAAAACCACTGTACATATCTGTGAGGTCAGAGGTCACATTTTGCACGGCCAGCTGCTCGCATTCAAACGCTGAGTCTGAATCTTTTCATTCTACACAGGTCTGGTCTGGAAATTGAAGTATGTAAATCCAGCATGTGAGTTGCGGGAGTATACGTACAAGATTATTAAGTATGGAGCCGATGGTCACAACTGTAATTATTTCAGCCTTATCGTTGCCATGGAAACAACCTGGTCAGGGCATATGTTAAATAAAATCAGACATCAAAGCAGGAAAAACAGCAGCTCATGTTGCTAATTTAAATTTTGATGCATCTTTTGAAAAAATGGCTGCATGTTTTTTGATCATATAGAGGAGTATTCAGAGGATACACTGAGTGCACAACTCAAACATAGCTAAAATTTTACAGTCTTAAATAGCTTACCAAAATCACCATTCTTACAAGTGTTTGAATATGCAAGCAAATTTTTGGTGGTAGTTGTTACAGTAAGATTATTCACTGTCACAAGTGCATTTATTTTACACACCACAGCATGGGTAGATTATGAGACAATGGGCCCCTGGGCACAGCTATGCAGAGGGCCCCAAAACCTCTCCTACAGAGGAGCAAGACAGACTCAGATTGCACCTACTTATTGGCCACACATCTGTATTGGCCGATATCCACTGCCATCTACCATAAGCCTATCGTCAAATAAGACGGAATTCACTGATGGCAGTGACCGATATTTTTCCATTGTGTCACAACAATTTTGCACAGGCTAAAAAGCAGGACTCGAGATTAATAGCGTCCGTTGTCCCAGGGACAATAGAAAACATGTTTAGGACAAACAGATCTTCCTCGGGACGCCTTTGGGACAAAAGACCCAGTAAACTCACTATCAACATGTCAGGGGATGCACCCCATTGTTTCCCTGCTAATGCTACATTGTGAACAGCATGTGTTGACATTGGCAACAGGAGAGCTAACGTTAGCCATTAGCAGCCGATGCTGACAGAGGTTGCATGAAGTTACATTATGAGGCGTTCAAGCTCTATTCAGCAAAAATTAGTAGTAGGCGAAGGTCAGTTATAAAGTTGTCAAGATGTGTTCATATGTAATCCTGTAAAATTCAGTGTTTGGTGAGAAATGTGAATAAATACAGTTGTTTGAAGGAGAAATTTGTTGATGTTTCCCTAGCATTATAAAATAGATTTTAAAGAGGAAATCATGACATATTAAATATAATAACAATATAATTTTCCGTGTGAAAAATTTAAAGGTTGGTTCATAAATTTGTTTGATTGAATTTGTGCTCATTCAAAGATAGTGTAATGATGTGCTAAATAACTTTAAAACTGCTCAGTTATTTTTTATATAGTGTAGACTTCTTTGTGTCGCTGGCCCAAAAGGAGGAATAAATAACAACAATAATAAGATAAACAACAATATAAAAACATCTATATAAGTATCGGCTATCGGCCAAATAATTATTTTGAACATTGGCATTGACCCAGAATGTCACAGTTATTTAGCCTCTTTTTGTGTTTGTTTTGCATGTTTGTATTTGTTTCTCATTCCTTTGTGGTCCTTTGAGTCTCTTTGTAGTTGCTTTGCATCTTCTTGTGTTCATTTTGAGTCTCTTTGTAGTCATGTTGTGTTTCTCTGTGGTCGTTATGTGTCTCTCTGTGTCTCTTTACAGCTGTTTTGCATGTCCTTTATGGTCTTTTTGTTGACAAGTTGTGTCTACATGTAGCTGTTTAATGTGTCTCTGTGGTCATTTTGAGTCTCTTTCTGCTCCGCATGTTAATTTGAGTAAGATTTTGCAGGTGAAGGCCAGGTGGGCCCCTGACACTGTGGGTCCCGGGCCTGTGCCCGATAGGCCCATCTATTAATCCTTGAACGCACCATAGCTGATACCCAGATCTAGTAGTCAGTGATTACATACATATGATAAATTTGAAGGAATCTGCAGTGTGCTGGAGAAATCCCTCGCTGTGCAGCAAATGTGTTATCAGCTACAATATGACCTACAAATCTAGATAAACAGCCGTGATTTGGAGGTTAAGTCATTACTTTGTCTTCTTAATCTTTAACTTGTGCTACAGCTGACGAATTAACAAGTGAGAGAAATGTGTCGTCCATGTCACTCTTTCCCCAATACAGTACACATGAAAATGAGGTTTCTTACCAGGATGGCAATTACAGTTACTCAAATTGCCAGGAGGGGCAACAGTTAATAAAACAAACACGCCATTAGGAAAAAAACATGGAAATTGGTTTTAGCCGTTGATAGCCAATTATTACAGAAAGCTCAGCCATCAGCAACAAGTTTTTTGTCTACCAAACTCATTATGGTCAGCTAAAACACGACAAGCACTAACCTCATAAAATGAAAAAAAATAAGAGAAAATTGTTTGTAAAACTTAAAGGAAATAATCTTTTTAATTCTTACTTTTCATTATGCGCAGGGAGACTCCCATGAGCCTTTCTTTCTCTCCGAGGAAGCACCAGCATTAACAGTGGCGCTCTATTTGCATAACACGTGTCAGAATACTGGGATTACTTGGAAGAAAATTGTCTGCAGTGTGAACGTGGGGTTAACAGAGTTTTCTCTAATTTACACAATGCACCAGCCTGGCCTTCTCTCAGCCATTTAATAGCTTCCATTTCTTCAGATGAAAGTCTCCGGGCTGCCATCCAAACAATATAGTGATATATCATGTATTTATGTCTTTGTTGTGGTGGTGGTGCTGCTGTTGTTTTGAATATGATGTATTTTTCTTGGTCCTCTTGCAAATTGCATTCATGGAGTTCTGTCATATTGGTGTAGTAAGAGTTTCCCTGCCGCCTCTAACTCCTATAAAATACTTGCTGCATGAAACACAGGGAGAATATTTAAAGTCTTTGTGGTGGTACCTTTACTGTTTGACTTTGAAGAAGACAGCTTTGTGTCAGAACATTAATCTTTTTTTTATTCCTGCAGATAAATGAAAGTTAACCCCTCGTGCATAACGGTTTCTTTTTCTGTTCAACTGTACAGACTTTCATCAGCCGATCTTTATCTACTGGACCAATCCCCCTTTGAGTTACGCTGAAACCTACACTCATTCATTAAGCTCTCATTTCATCACCATTTACTTCCATCTTTCTAGAACTGCACATCTTAGAGTTGAGCAACAAAGATCTATTCGGCAGAGAGGCTGCAGTTCTGTGCGCACCAAGCTTTAGCATTGTTAGCCACGCTCACTGTATTTCTCTGAAATGCTAATTGTGACCTGTGTGACTCCTTTTGAAATAGAGAAAAGTGTTTAAACTCCATTTTCTTCTCCAATTGGTAACACTACACCAGGCCTCTTTTAATTGTTGAAAATGAAAAAGCCAGTGGCAGCAGTAGGTCTATGTACAACAAACAGAAACTGGAGCTCTGCTGCTGTCGTTAATACTTTAAAGCAGCTACAAGGAGTTTTTAACTCACTGTGAAACCACTCAGTTTAATACTGATGCTTCTATATGACTTGCGTAAGCACATGAGACCATCAGTGAGTAGACTGGTTATTTTTTTATAGTTATTCTTGATGCTCGTCCCCAGATCCGATTTTCCACAAAATCAGTCCAAACGCTATACGGCATGCAGACTGGAAGAGCCTATGTTTACATCCTCCCTGGTAAAGCTTTTGCAGCAAGTAGTACGTTAGCATATTAAAAGGAAGCAGGAGGAGATTTTTCTTTTTGTATTTTTGATGTTATAGCCTATTTTGTGGTTATTGCTGAACAAAAAAAATCTAAAAGGGACAGGCTCAGAGGTAGAGTGGGTGGTCCACTAATCGTGGATCGGCGCTTCCATCCCTGGCTCCTCCAGTCTGCATGTTAAAGTATCCTTGAGCAAGATACTGAATCCCAAATTGCTGCTGATGGCTGTTCCATTGGTGTGAGTGTGTTAAAAACTGAGTAGGTCCATTTACCATTTACATGAGTGAATGCAGGTGATTGACCATTGCTCAGGCAATATTGAATGTGGGCAGCGCCTGATGTGACCAACATTAAAAGCTAGCTTGCTAAACAATGCTAGCTAGCTTGGTTATAAATGCAGCCAAATATGATGTTGTTGGTTCATTTTCCATTTTCTCATGTTCCATGCCTGTCTCCTGACTCACTGCAGGCCAGGAAGAAGCTCTCCTGTGGGGGAGTTTGTATTTTTCATCTCCTATATCATAGAATATCAGCTTGTTAAACACGGCAACAATCAGTGTCTACTTTACTCATGTCTTTGCTATTGTTTAGGCTGCTTCGCTGGTCAAAGTTAATTTGAACTCCATGCGATCCAAAGATGTGAATTTGCTTCACCACCGGAAGCAAATGTTTTATTCAGTCCTTCACTTGCACTGAATGGAAGTCAACAGGAGGCGAACATTTGCTAATGTTAATTTCACTCATGTGAGATCGTACCCTGATAGATCACGGACCAAACACAAGTCAACCTTAGTCAATCATTCAACAGATAAGCTTTCAAAACCAATCCTGAACTGGTCCTCTTTCTCCGAGACAGGTATGTAAGATGTGTAGTTTATTTAAGAAATACATTGCCAGCTGTGTTTTTACATCAATATATGAATTTATGTTGGTGGCAAAAACAAAGCGAGCTAATGCTTTGACTAACATTAGTTGAATGTAGCTAATGTTAGCTGCACCAAAAAAAATACAAAAATAAAATAAGGAAAAACATAGCATTCAGAATAAGTAGCATCTTTCTTTCTTTCTGCACTAGCCAGATCAAGATCTTCATGACACGAGGTGGTGGTGCTCATGGAAAAAGCAGTCCTCACTCTGGGAAACACTACTACCTTTATCCACAGGGGCCACTAAAATCAACACAAAGTGAAAGTTCCTTGTAGTTTCTTTAGTGTGAGCAATTGTTGTCAAAGTCTTCCTACCCGAACACCTAATGGTTTTTGAGACAGCGTTCCCATCCAGCCGGAGCTGGTGGAAACGTCTGAAACAACCTGTATGCAGCCTCCTGCTTGTTTCCCAGGCCTGTGCTACATACCTGAGCTGATAGAAATCTCTGGGTGGCTCGATCGCTGTGTGGTTGACTGGCTTTTGGGCTGAAGAGCTGCAGAGATTTGTTTTTAGTGGAGCATAAGACTTCGCACCTTGAGGAAGGGGAGGGGAGGGAAGAAGACGGAGAAAAAAACAGAGACGAACATTATTTATAAAAAAAAAAAAATACTATCAGGCTTTTGTGTAAATGAGCAGCTGTGAAAACAACACTTCCTATTATTGCCCTAATTATATCCTTTCTCTGGGAATTTGCATATTTTATCTCCCTCCTCTTCATTATGGGGGACTATGCTTCCATTTTGATGTGGTTAAAAAAAAAACATAAAACAAACAAAGAAGGAGATGAAGGATGGGAAGGAAAGGGAGGGAGGGAGGCAAAGAAGGAGGGAGGGAGAGGGGAGCGCTGGCCGCTTCATATTGAGTATTTTCCAGTTGATTTTCTTGAAGGCTTCTCAGCAGCGTAGCTAAATAAGCAGCAGCATGCTAATGAATGGAGAACGAGTGTGATAATTTACCAGACAAAGAATGGGAGACTGTGAGAGATAGGAACCAAAAGGAAGGGGAAGCACAGTGTTGAAAATATTTTTGCAAATTATGTGTCATTAAACAATTATTTAAAACCTCTCTCCAGCCTATATGCCTGAAGGTTCTTTTTGTCAAGCCTACATTACTAATGCTTAGAGTAAATACTCCCTGTGTCGCAAATACGGTAATTTCACGCACTGTACACACAGTCAACCATGTGTTTCATGTTTTTGCATGCAGAAAAGGAGGGAGAGTGAGCGAGTGCTAAACTCAGAGGACAGTAAATGACAACAGAGAAGCGTAGACTCTGTCTGTCCTCTTTCTAAAAGGGCAATGTGACGAAGGCAGTAAACAGGCTGTGAACAGGCTGTGGGCTCTGAGATTATTTCTTTGTCACCAGCAGAGCCACCAGTGTTGCTGAGCACTGCTGTGGAGCAAATCCTCCTAGAGAGGACTGATTGGATTTTTGTTCCAGGGAGCCTTTTGTGTTAGCAGCATAGGGACTAGATAATAGAGGTTGATGCCACTCTGTCTCTGTGTTATGGCTGGTGGATTGGGTTTTTGGACTCTGTGTGTGTGTGTGTGTGTGTGTGTAGAGCCAGGACATAGTTTCTTTAAACAACCACTATATCACTGTTATTCACAACTTATTGCATCCTCTTTGCTTCAGAGCCTATAGAATGCTAAATATGGGAGCATTTGGGCGATCTGCTAACAATACGGATACCTGTAACCAACAGTGAGGCTTTACCGCTAATATGAATTGTTAATATGGTAACCTGTCACTCTGCTAAATTGTTCATGTGAAGATATTCTGTGCAGGTATGCGCACGTTTGCCGGGAGGTACTCGCTGCCGTGGTCAAGGTCATTATCGGCCTTTTCTCAATGTGCTTCAGTCTTCCTGTCAGATCTACATGTGGAGGATGTATAGCCAATGAGTGTGTATGCAGAGGGCTGTATGTATAAATAAAAATGTTATACATTATTGATTTCCATAGGGAAATTCTACTTTTAATTGCCCTGCTTTCACTGGGAGATCAGTCTGAGTTTTTCTCCAGGAAACTTGAACGCAGCAGCCACTTGAACCCAAGTCCTTAAAATTCAGGAAAATCTCCTACTCATTAAGCTACCCTACTGTCCTGTGTGTGTGTGTGTGTGTGTGTGTGTGTGTGTGTGTGTGTGTGTGTGTGTGTGTGTGACTTTGCACTGACCTCTATTGGAGACCAAGGAATGATACAGATTTTCACAGGCCAATCACAGTCAACACACCAGTTGAAGCCGACATTTAACAGAAATGTGCAGTGCTAATGTTTCCAGCAGTGCACATTTTAAAAGTGAAACTAAACAGTATTTTTTTGATTGAGAAATATTTGTGCAAAACAGAGTATACTACTCAGCTCAGGAGGATAAATATCGATTCACAGGTATTGACCAACAATATCGTCAAACCTCTGCAGACATTTAATTTATGGCACATTTAGAATTGCACCTGAAACCCCTGTGTACCTGTCTCTAAGTGGAGGCATCTCAGTGAAGTGTGGACTGTTGTCAGGCCGTGTGTCTCAGGTGGTGCAGCACCTGATTGCCAGATTTGTCTTGACTGTTTTCTCCTCCTCACAACTAAATGTGTCTCAGCAGTGACAGAGAGACAGAGTGTGTCTCCCCCCGTTGTCACATCGGCTGCCATCCTGCATGTGGATGGCAGAGGAGATGCCACAGATTTACCACAGATTTAAATAGGTTCGGGTCAGCGTTATTTTAGCTTAAACAGATGAAAATGTGTTTGCATTTTGTTCACTTGGAGTTTTTGCTCGCTAAGATGAAAAGCAGATTTAGACATGAATAAAAACATGAAATAGAAATAGAGGGTGCGAGGGGGAAAAAAGCGCCGTGGCATAAACAGATTTTATTGTACTTTGGAGACTCGCAGCTCTTTCAACAGAAATTAAAACAAGAGTAATAAAAGAGCAGCACATAATGGCAAAAGGAAAAATAAACGAACAAGACGACTGCTGGGTTTTGATGTGCTTTTTTAGACGCAGCAGCTGCACCAACACTTTGTATTAAGCTCTGAATCAATCTTAACCTCCTCCAAGTGTACAGTAAGCTGCGGGAACGATTCTGTGGAGGGTTTTGAGATCTGTGACCTTGCTTGTCCTTGACTGGTGTGTGTGTGTGTTTGCGTGGGTGGGGGTCTGTGTCTGGCTGGCTGGTGTTTAAGTAAAGGCTGCTAGTTGTCAAAGCACTTTGCCCCTCAACATGCCCCCCCAATCTGACCCACCTCCCCCCTCACCCCTCCACCACCACGGGTTCCCCCATCCCCTAGCGAGGAGCGAGCTGCTGGTTGGCCTTGGTTTTATCTGCTATTATCTGTCAGATGCTGTGTACCTGTGAGCCTGGCTGCCCCTCTGCATGACGGGCGGCTGCGGTCGCTCGTCCAATCTCAGTGGCTCCCTGCTGTCAGCTACAGCAGCAATGAGAAGTTCTATGGCTGCCTCCGTCTCTGTCTGACAGCCACCCTGGAGGAAAGAGTGAGAGAAGCAAAGGGAGGAGAAGGAAAAACGGGGGAGAAATACCATTAAGATGAGCTGTATTCCCACAGACCAAAGCCTGCCCACCAGCCATGTGCGGCAGCTCACCTGGCTGCCAGATAAGTGGAGATTAGAGGAGAGGAGACGGTGGAAAAGGTATTAGAGGCATAAAAAAAAAATTCTCTCTGAAACCCGGGGACAGCCTTGATACTTTTAGGATTTCTTGTGTCGTGTGTGACATTTGATGCCGACGCAGAAAGGGCACAGAGGCAGACAGTCCACGCTGCTCTTACACAAATGGGGCAATATTCGTTCTTTTATATATGTTTCTGCTTGTTTGTTCCCTGTCGTCTGTTGTTGTTCACCTTGCTGTAGCCACTGTATAAATTACAGTTTTGCGAGTTCCCTATCTAGTTAGCAGAGAATAACGGGCTAGTGACAGTGGTAAGATCAATACAGGGCCGCAGTTGGAGGTAGAGCGGCCCTAATGAACTGAATTGACTGGTGCTGAAATATGATCAGTATTTCTCTGGTGGTCATTATGTTCCTTATGAAGAAGATCAATGTCTCCTGGGTGGATCACTGAGTATACCCAGCATGATGGCAGGGCCAGCACTGATACCACTCTAAATACTTAATGAAGGATTTATTCACAATAAGCCAGTTTGCCTGTGTGTGTGTGTGTGTGTGTGTGTGTGTGTGTGTGTGTGTGTGTGCTTCATGTCCGTCTTTCTTCATTTCTTGCGTCTCTCTTTCAGTCAAAGGTCTGTTTTCAGGCCCCGCAGCATTAGTAACTGATATGCTTTTATGAGACTGTGCTGTTCATTTCATGGGCTATCACTTTTTAAATTGGTGAATGCCTTCTTCATGGTTGATTAGTAATTCATGCGGAGCTAATTAAGAGGCATAATAAGAGAAAGACTGGTGACGTGCCTCCAACCAAAATAGGAAAACGCTTTTACCCCGGACTGTAAACAGTCGTGATTGATCGCGGTGGCACATCGCCCATAAAAGACGTTTACGCTCCTCTGAATCCGTCATCTTGGAACCAGACACCCATATCTTCATTTTGCTCAGTGCTTTCCTGATCTTAGAGCATCTTTCCAGAAAGTTGTCTAAATGATCCCTCCGTCCCGGCTGTCTGATGCCTGGCATCGTCATTTTGCTGGGTCTGTTGTCTGTATGCCGCTGCTCAGGCTGGCGCTCGCCCCTGCCAACCATCATCACACACACACCTGTACCAGCATCTGTCCGTCCTGCAGATTGGCACAGGTGCTGCCTTTAGATTGACTGTCTACGTGCCGTTAAGTTAATGCACACCTCCGAGCGCCGCAGACATTTTTCACCTAAATTGCAAGACCTCATCTTGTTCTGCTTCTCTCACTATATTTGTCTGTCACACATATTTACACACACACACACACACACACACTGATCAGAAGCCCAAAGGGGTCGTTTACTTTATCTGTCCATCCATCTGTCCGTTTGTCAGTGGGAACTCTTTATGATTCCAGGCGCAACACTGCAATGATGACGTGTGTACCCGCAGTCTAATTCCATCATCAGCATCATTACTGCTATTATGCCGTGTCTCCCTTTAATACAGGCTAATGGATGACCAATAAAGATAGATGAGCCTGGCAGTGTGGAGCTAATAGGCAGGACATGATGTCTGGCTTCTGTCCTGACTCTAGTCTTTACCCGATCAACTGCCCCCATAGATAAAGCATAGCTAAAATATGATCCAGAGTTATTCCTTAAACATGAATCAATCGCTGTATCTTCTGCTCATTAGTGTGCCGATAGTTTGCAACGACTCAGGGTAGATTTTGTGTGCTTGAGTAACTATTTAAAAAAAAGAGCTGACTGGATTTATTAAATAAATATCAGCTCTGCTTTTAATTCTCATGGTGGTGTGAAGTCAACACACAACAGTGGGCACACAGCACTGATATTTAAAAGTGATATTTATTACCGCTTCGGACATGGAAAGGTCATTTTATACGTGACTGAAAGTGCAGCAGCCCCTCTCTAATTACATGTACTGTATATAGTTACATGTACTGTATATAGTCTGATATAAGGGTGTATGTGTGTGTTTGTTAGACAGCGAGAGCATTCCTGCTGTTACATGGTAAATGTTTTCTGTGAACAAGGCCTGAGACCCACCAAGGAGATTAAAATGAGAAGTCATGGCGTCATATCTTTGGGTACAATACATGGGCGGTAAAATCTGGTCTGCACTATAATAGAACATGGAGAGGACTCATTTGTTTCACTGTAGCATCTACAGCTATCATCCATTCAAGTGTACCCAAAAAGTTCTCTCAGGCCAAGTGGACCCATGGAGGCTACAAATGACACACCCACAGAGCACCTGAGCGGTCACCATCCCTTTATTTCTAACAGTGTCTGCTGTAACCCTCTGACATCGCAGCTCCAGTTACATGTGTCACACCCCATAGCTCCCATGGGGTGAGACAGTATGTCCCAGCTTTCATTTTATAGCCTTAGGACCCACTGTAATGTTTGGGTCAGAGGGATGTCAATCAAGCACAGACAGGATTTTAACTTTCTGTCCTACTTCCTGGTACATTACATTGACGGTGAATTACAAAAACAACCTGCATAAAATAGTCAATACGTCCAGTGAGATTGCTGGACAGCAGCAAACTGCAAAACTACTGAGTGGTGAAAAAAGGGCAGGTGATTAATAGGGAGCTTTACATCCCCTATTTAGTACATTCGAGCTGTTACTATCAGGCAGACGGTATCGGGTGCCATCCCTCCGAACCAACCAGGCTCACAGATCATTTGTGCCTACCATTGTTGCACTGTTTAACAAACTGTGAACGAAAAAACGGAACCTCTGTGTGTGTATGCAGCACCTTAAGATATGTAGAGTGCTTCAATGATATGTGGCGGACAGGTCTATAATAACGTTGAGGTGCGTTGTTGATGTTTTTTGTGCTGCTGTTGTTGCTAGTGTTTATATATTTTTGTTTATCCTCCTGAGACCTGAACTTGTGTTTGCTATGCATTTTTAATTCCTCCTAGCTATTTGGGATCAGTAGAGCCTGATAAGTATAAAAAACTAAACATTGTCAATGATAATAAAGTCCCAATGCCCTCAAACTAGGTGATAATAAAGTTCCAAAGTCCTTTAACAAGTTGAATATTCCCGATGTCTTCAAAAATGTCCTCAGATGAGTACTTCCTAATTGACAGGGTCTTAGCTTGTTGTTGTTGCTAGAATTAGTCAAATTTGTTGTCATATCAAATTACAAGCTTTATCAATGATAAATAAACAAGTTTCAACCACAAAATATGATCAGGTTTTGGACCTTGTCCACTTTTGTGTCGGGATCGGCTGCAGACAGACTTGGCAGAGATGGCTGCCATTTTGTTTTTACATGGATTAGTGTATGGTGGTCTTACTACCACTAGATGGCACAAAGAAGTGTCCACAAATGAGGACAACAGGTTTAAGTTAAGCAGAGTGAAGTAGAAAGTCCAGTAAACCCAAAATGTGATGTCCTCATGAGGACGCAGGGTCTCAGGAGGTTATTTATCTGATGAATGCTGTATAGTACATGATGAATTCTTGACTAATGTATGTATCTGTATGGACCATGGGCACTGTAAATATCTTTAGATATATAGATAAACAGTACACCATTTATCACTTGTGAGATAATCAAGAAAATATTATATAACAAGTGGCAAAGATGCAGCAGTGACCAATCAGCCTTGCAGTTCATATATAAAAGTGTACACTTTCTATATATTACACAAAACAGTGAGTTCATTCCAGCACTGTGACCTGGTTGAGCTGAACAAGAGAGCTCAGGAGTGCAGTGAAGCAACGTTGCATGAAATAATTACAGAGAGGGAAAGGGAGTACATGGGTTAAGTTGTGAGACTTTTGGTGCATGAAAATAGTTCTCACAGAGGCTGACGTGACGTACAGTACCTTATAAAGACTGGTTCAGAAATAAAAAGTACTTTAAGTAGAGCAACTGTGCAAACTAGCACAAATAGTAATTTGTATTAGCAATGGATTTACAGTCAGTTTTGTAAATTGTGCTATCATGAATTACATGATGATATAAGTGTATTTGTCTCTCTTTTTTCTCCACTTCGCTTTACATTAATGTACCTCAGTCATTATTCTTATTATTAACTGATGCGCTGCTGTTCTTATTGCTATTTCTCAACCTCATATGAGGGAGGGTGGGAGGGAGTGGGTGCGGATTCATTCTTGGAAAAGCTCGCGTCACTAAATAGTTTTGTGACTGCTCCTAAAATGCTAATAAAATATGTTTAGGAATTACATAATGACAATAGGGGTTGATTAAATGGAAATAGCAGACTGTGGTGAGTTTACAAGAAATGTATCACTTTATTAGGAGTTGTTCTGGAAAAAAAAAAGCAGGAAAATGTGTGTGTTTAGAGGGGTTTTCTTTGAAATTACACAATCACATTTAGAACTGTCTGTTAAAATAAAATTCCCATCTTTTGAGCACCCACTTAAACTCTTTTGGAGAAAGTTGTTTAAATTTAGATTAAACTTCGACATCATGCAAGACTTTTACATGGAGTGGAGTTCCCCTTTAATCACTGGCCACTTCAAAGACAGAACACTGCAGAAACTGAGCAGCCTTATGTTGACAAGCCCAGCCTTGAGGACAGGGGAGCCATTGAACAGAAGCTTAGATTAGCAGTAATCCTCTGTTCGACTTGTTGAGAAGCTGCTCAAATCTCTTATCCATCACTCTCGTTCCTGTTATAGTTTTTGGGGCCTCTGCCAAAATATCAGTGCATAGATGTATATGAAATAATCAAACCTTTCATTAAAAAATGCTACAAAATGAACTTCTTCTGACAACTTAGTACTTCTTCACTGAAAAGTTATGCAGCTAGTCTCAGATGTAACCACTCACTTGTATTAAAAACAGCCTAAAATCCTGCTCCAATAGCTGACATAAAATGACTGGCATTTTGTTCTGAGCGTTATTGTGATCGCTTTGTTTGTTTGTTTTTAAATTCTCTTGTATACATCTAACAGACTCTGAAACCGGTCATACAGCACAGTGAACAAACATCATGGGAGAGGTGGCATTTGAATCAGGCCTAATCATAAGTAACTAAATGTCTGAAACTATGAAACGAAATATCAGAGAAGAAAAAAAGCCTCCATATAGTTCTGCATCAGTTACTTTTCAATTACAGCAGCCGAAGCAGAACGAAATTGTTAGTGTCATTTATCGACTGTGGGGCTCTCCATTAGAGTAACAACTGAGAGAAATCCATCCTGTGTTTATAACCACCTAGCTGTCTTACAATAACAAAGAGTTCATTTCTGTCAGCTGGCCTTAAGTCTCCCTGTTGTGATACAAGGAGGAGATGAGAGGTGGAGCTGCACCAGGAAACACATGAAAGCACACTGACACCAATGAGATCTGACCAGGCAGGTAATCATCTTGGTGGCTTTTCTTACAGCAGCTCCCTGAAACAATTCCCTTAGAAGACAAAGTGAGAAGTAATGGGTGTCTAAATTCATGAGTAATGACCCAAGATGTGTGAAATGTCTTCCTTAATCACTTAAAACAATGCTTAGAATATTAAAAAATGGATAGTGGTATTTTTGGAAGTCTTGTTCTTTGAAGATTTTTTAAAATTTAAGAGAAATTAAAACGCTTTTTAATATTATAATGGCACTACAGGTGCAAGGGAGAATTGTGTTTAAAATTTTTATGATACAAATAAATCAAAATTGTTTTTAAACACTTAACTATCTGAACATCTCCTAACAGCAAAGTTAATGTCATGTCTATTACTTATGCCTTGATGATCTACCCTGGTGATGTGGACCAGGCAAGAGTAGCCGAGCGCAGACACCATCCCCAGCCCCCCCTATGTGTATATTTTTTTTAATACTTTGTGAGGAAAAACTGTCAACCATATCCAAAGTGCAGGACCAAAGAGAAGTAAATAATGTATGCTTTTGTTAGATTCTTTGAAGACGATATGTGCTACGCGTTACCCGTTTCAAATGTCGAAGATTTCAGACCTCTGCACAAAACAGATTTTGATAATCAGAAGGTGTATCTGGTTCACAGAACTGAAGAGAATGGCAGCGCAGGCCAGCCGTGCGAAGCACAGATCCTTGCCCTTGCAGGTAAGTTGCCCTCTTAACACATCAGCTTTTCTCTTTTTGATGCTGTTTTTCTCTGTCTCACCAAGTAACGTTGATGTGCGCGAAACGTGTCAAGGTGTCAAAGCAAGTCCTTTTGTCCGATGTGTCAGGACGTGATCAGCTGGAATCTGACACTGATAGCCACAACAACGTCCTCGGCTGTGGCTAGCTAGATAAGCTAGTTAGATATGCTAAGATAAGTTTGGTGGGTAGTCATACCTTGTCGTCAGTGCTTTATAGATTTTTACACTCTGTGTGTCGTTTTCCAAGAGTTAGCTCTCTTGTTTCGACAGAGTAGTGCTGCTTGTTTCGCTAAATACGTGGCATGCAACGTTAGCCAGTCACAACGGTTGTTTACAACATGGAGCTAACGCTTGCTAGCTTGATGTGTATTCGTTCCGCGTTAGCATGTTAGCGCTGACGCGCTAGTTAGCTGCGTGCAGACGCAGAGCTGTCACTACATGATAAACACATGTGACAGCTCGTGGTTGAACTGTTGTCAGTTTTATAGATGTTTGCAGATGTTGTCGAGACGCTAGCCCGAGAGCTTTGGTGGGTTGCGGTTAGCTTGTTAGCTGCTTATCTGTCGGTTTGTGCCACAGAGGGGATGCGGTGCTGCAGTCATCGCCGTGTCTCGGATATTATGGAGACAACGTATAACAGTCAGTCTGTCAGTAACATGTCAGCGTCATGGCTTTCTCATGACAGCGCATCGTGTCAGTGTGCTGAAGTGTGCAAGTGAAATAATTTGCTTAACGTTAGGTCCTGTCACAGTGATGTTTGCTCGCGGTCATTTTCTATGCTCGAGCTTTAACTAGCTACATCACTAATCCCCGAATCTGAGCTGTCTGGGATGCAAGACCGGTCCGATCCCTCTAACACCTTCACAGCGCCTGGTATGTTAAAGCGCCGTATAGACAGGACGATTTGTGTCGCAGCCCTCTGTGAAGCTTTTAATTCTGGGCTAAGAGTGCTAAAACTAGTTTGATCTAGCAGAATGGAAAGACAAAACGCCCTCTGCTCCAGTTGGACAAATGGATGAAATAATTCTGCAGGTACTTTTCACGTTTTATGACAATCCATCTAACTTTTTGGAAACTTTATGAGGTTCTCCCTGCTTGTATTTCTGCACTTCACAGATACAGTAGAGGAATTTGAAGACAGTATAATGCAAAAGAAGATGAAAATTCCCAAGATGTCCATCAAGAATTCAGGAAACTCTATTGAGAACAATTTTGGAGAGGAGAGGATGCCTCTCAGACATAAAAAGGTAGGCTCACCTAGAGTAGACAGTCCTTGTGTTATTTTGGAAGTATTTTCATTTAAATGGGCGGCACTGGATAATGGACTCATCCTCACAGAAGTGTGCTTGTAACATACAACCACACTGCCCCTTGATAATGCTGAAATGATGATTATTTTTGATAGCAGGGGTGAAATGAAATTTTGATATACTTAAATAGTATCCCACTGAAATTACTCACATAAACAATCTTGTGTCTGAGCACCCTAAATATTTTTGCACACTGAAAAAACTTATGTCAACAGTGTGTACGTGGGCGCAGTGTGACTGTATGTGTCAGGCCAATGCACACACAGCAGTACTCCTGTATTTAAATATATCTATTGATAATACAATGTCACATTTCCATAAACTTGGCTGACACCCAAAATCCCCCACGCTATTTTTACCATATGCTGGATTAACACAAATTCAGCACTCTGGACAGCTGCCCTTTCACAGACAAATCCTCTGAGCGGCTCATCAAAGAACTCAGTGACTCCTCTTCTCCCAGTTCCTGTTGAGATCCACACAGTCAAAACAAACTGTTTGCAGTCTGTCATGTTAGTTTTCGATTGATTTTCCTCTCTTATTTGCTTTCTAAGCTTGTCACATATCAAGAGCACATTGTCACTGGTGCAGCAAAAATATTCTGTAAAATATTCTTCAAACACCTGTTTTATTTTTATCCTGTTCATATACTCAAATTCAAGTTTAATCAAATTGGCCTATTTGTTCCCTAAATTGACAGTTGTTATTTTCTTCAGGCCCTGTCTCAGGACCACGGACGCCCCCTTTCCAACTCCTCCAAGAGCCTGGCAGCAGTAGTGGCTCGCCTGGAGAGAAATGCAGCCAGCTCCTGTATGGAGGGCGAGGAGGACCTGGACGAGGACCGGCTGGCCGAGGAGGGAGAGGATGCGGACGACGAAGACGAAGATGTGGAAGCGGAGCATCAGCAACATCATCACCAGCAGCAACAACAGCATTTGGAGGTAGACACAGATTGTGTGTCTGGGATAGCTGCGGCGGTGGTTCCTAGGGTCCTGTACGAGGAGCTGGTTCACAGCTACAGGCAACAGGAGGAGGAGATGAGGAGGCTGCAGCAGGAGCTGGAGAGAACCCGCAGGCAGCTGGTGCAGCAGGCCAAGAAGCTGAAGGAATATGGCAGCTTGCTGACAGAAGTCAAAGAACTGAGGGACTTCAACAGGAGGCTGCAAGACGTACTTCTCATGAGACTAGGCAGCGGTGAGACACCAGGAGGAGCATGCACACCAACACACAAACCACTGCTGTGTATGCCACAGAGTTTATTAGCCTTCAGTCATTTAAAGAAAACTTCTACTTAAGTCAAATTGATATTGAGAGTGAAGACCCACATAGTTGTAAGACGCCAATTCAGAGCTTTTTATTTTTAGAAAATCAGTCATAGACAGCCAGAATATTCCATTTTCAGTGTCAGGAGGAGAGGGAGGCATGTGTGTGTAGACATATTCTAACCCTAGAGTTTACTGTATGTCTACACAGTGCACTGATTATACCTCTCTGACCTGCCTTTTTTATGAACATCTAGGTGACAAATGACAAACATAACTGTTAAGTACATAGTAAGATGCAGCTAAAGGCCCTTGAATGGGTCTTTGGCACTATTTAGACCTTGTCTTTTCAGTCTAGACTCACATGAACACTTTGGGCTGCGGTTAAAAAGGGTCTTTCTACTGAAAGTAAGATACACAGATAAAGTTAAGAACAAGAACCTCAAGTTAGGGTGCTTTAGTTTGGCTTGCTTCTTCAGCTAATGGTGGACTAATGGTGAGAGTGACCATCCTAAAACCAAAGAGGGTTGTAGGTTTAGTCAAGCTTAATAACGTGTAGGCATTTCTTGATTTTAAAAACACTATCAGACATTGCAGTTTTTAAAGATACATATAGAGAAATTTCTCCCCTGTAGCAGTGTGAAGTAGATCAGGTTTGCTAATGCATATCAATTAGCCTGTAAATTATGTCAAGTTTATATTGTATAGCCCAGTTTTACATACACTATATCAGTATTCCCAGAACAGCAGTGTTTCCTGTGCAGGTTTCCAAGCTCCCCAAGAAGACTTAAGATAAAAGGATAAAAGAAGAAATCTTTGCAGAAGGAAATTTAAAGTCAGATTTACAACTGGGGCTTGAATGTAAGCAGTCAGTCTGGAAGTGGAGGTTATAAAAGAAAAAAAGAACAGATACATACACATAATACAACAATGAGATTATAATCCAGCAATAGGATTTTAATGAACCCAGTACAAAAGTAGTGAATCCAGTACAGGAAGTTGAACAAAAGGCACTACAAGTGTGATTAAAAGTGGTGTCAGTGCAGTGCGCAGCAGTGTGCAAACTCGAGCGATGCCAGATGCTGGTGTTGTTAACCTCAGCCCGCATGTAGATCGGGACAGAGGCGCCCAGCTACTGGCGGGACCATCTAATGGACAGGCTAAAGATTAGAGCACCCTGGGGTGCTGTCGGGCAGAGGATGGAGTGCACTGACCGATATTAAAACTCATCAGCTACATTGGAGCTTAACATGGCCAGCCACCAAGCCAGCTTAGTTACTGGGCTAAAATAACCGCCTGTCTCGAGGCACAAGGGAGTAAAGGGCCAAGGCGGGAAGCAAGCAGACAAGCAGGTGGGAACTGGTCCAGTTTTAAAGACCAGAAAAGTCATGGCGACATGCTACTAGATACTGTGGAGATTAAAGTTCAACTAGCTGTTTCCAACTAGCATGTAGGCAAGTGTTATCAGTGTCCTTTTGACTAGTACCTGATAAATGACCTCTGATGATACTGCGTCAATTTGAAGTGCTGACAGACGTCAATTTGTCACGTTTATCTCCGTAATGTTAAATGTTTGCTTTGTATCTACAGAGCCTATGCATGACAATGGCACTCAGACAATCAAGGCTGAAGTGGTTGAACCCATTGTTGAGCCCCAGGAGACATGCAGAGAAGAAGCCAACACCAGTTCCAGCTACTCACCCTCACCCAGAACAGTGTACACCTGCAACGATGGGAAGGTAAGTCTCACTGGACTGATGGACACTCTTTATTTCCTTACCTATCCCTGTTTCCATCTCGCTGGCACGTTAATACCACCTTTTCAACTGTCTTGTCTTGTCTGTTCACATGCCTATTTATCTGATACCAACCTTCCATGTGGTCTTTGTCACGTTCCCCGTCGAGTTGTCATCTTTTTTTGTGTGTATTTTGACATTTATTCTTGAAGGCAAAATCACTCATGTAGAGGTAAACAAAAGGGTAACCCTGGCACTGCCATTCAAAACACAGGACTGAAAGATGCCGTCACTTAACATCTGATTGACAGGCATTCAACAGTCCAACATACAACAAATTTTACGGTGTTTTCTGATGCTTTTAAAGGCTTGTTAGTAAAGCTCAGTCAGTCAGCAGTAAACCAGGCTTGTATTTTTAGCAGTGATCAGTTTAATCTCTGAATCAAACACATAAATTGCATATTTTTCTTTTATATGTCGACCTCTTGACTTATGTATATAAATATGCCTGTATTTATATGGTCAGATGTTACATTACAGAGAGAGATTTTCAGCTTTCCCTTAAAGGGTATCCCAAAAACCCCTCTCACCCTTCGCAAGCCCTGAATCCTTCAACTCCCTCTCCTGCATCCCTGGCTCTCTGCCTGGGGGTGATCGCGGGAAGTATCCTGATTTTGCAGGAAATGCTGTATTTCCTCTTAACACCCGTGGACCTGGGAACATGCCGTCATAGTTGATCAGTCCTTTCCCCCTGGCTGCCCTACCCTAGCAGGTAAACAAGGTTGAGAAGATTATTATTGTTCCTGCAAGCCCAGCCAGCATCATCAGTGTTTATTAGCCTGTTAGGGTTCTTTACTCCCCCCACCGCTGTAACTCAACCAGCGTCCTGTCTCTGATGACAGGGGGGGAATTGGTACTACAAGCTCTGGGGCCTGCAGCCACTTCAAGCGTGAAGAACACTTGCAAATTAGAACTCTCCTACATCAGGGACCCCATATTAATTATTTGCACGAGAGGAATTTAAAGTGACTGACAGGTTAGCCCTAGTGAGAGAGTGAGAGAGGAGGGGATAAAGGTGCAAAAGGAGGCGGAGAGATGGAGGGAGAGAGATAAACGAGAGCAATGGGGAGGGAGGATGAAAACAATCTTGTCTAACTTAAGGGCAGTAAAAAGCTTGTCTGCTGGCCGGGGGCCTAAAGCACATTAGCTGCACAGGGAAAAGCCTTTTGGATGCTCGCCTAAAGACTTTACAGTGATAAGAGAGTAGAGAAGGGAAAGTCACATATGCCCCTCGCTGCATTAGCTCACCTAGAAGACCAGGGCAGTCTGGCGAGGCTGGCAATCGGCTTGGAGTGTTTGGTGCAGGCTTATGCAACATGCAGGGGAAGTGTGTAGAGCGCTACAGGCTAAGTTCATATTGGAGGTAATCCAGGCTACAAGCAGCCAGTGGCCTGAGCTTATTTATGCATCCTAGTTGGTGAAAGTGGTGCTTCTTGGGATTTGTAATTTGGTCCAAGCGGGAGCTGGTTGAAATGTGTTCTCTCATGACAGGCTATGATCTGCCTTGTCCATTTAGATTTAGAGGGGTTTACACCCACACGGAGCATTGTGGATGGGTGACACTGGATTCAGATCCTGCAGCACCCAATACAAATGTACCAGGCAAGTGGGCGGTCAGCGTCATCATCATTGGATAAAATGTATTATTGAGTTTCCAGTCAGTCCTATGCTCCCAAGTATGGTACCAAATAGAGTTAAATCTCAGTTTAGTTCTTTTCTCTCCTTCGCCTGGTTGCTTCTTGCTCTCCCTCTTGTATAAATTTTGTTTAAACATCAATAAGATTTAATGAAATTGCCATCCCTACTTCAAATCGGATCTGTAAACAATAAAGTCTAACTATTGCTCTGAAGTCTGATGCTCCAGCATCTGTTGAAACAACATGAACCATCAGGGATCCATGTTTTCGTCCACTTTAATTTCTCAGTGTCTCAAAGTTTTTTTTGTTTATTTTGTTTTTAAGACATTTAGCAAAGCCATTTTTTTTTGTTCACAACTTCTAAAGGTTATGAAGCAGTTGGGTAACTGTTATAGCATTTGTTTATTTTGTTCAAAGTATTTATTTTCCCCGTGGATGATGCAGACAGATCTTCACTTGGTGGTACTGATTAGAAATCTTGCACGAGTGAGCGAGCGCGGAGTTGAAGACACTGTCCTGTAGAGCATTGTCTGCTTGAAAGTGTCAACGCGCCAGTCCTGTTGTTCTTAAACCGAACTGATAAAAGTCACAGTGCATTCGTTTTTCATTTTGTCTGGCGCTGTGCAGATGACAACACTTACAAGATATTTTTACCTACAGCAGACTGCACATGTTGAAATGTGGTTTAACACTTGTCCTCTCGGCAGGTACACCTCGGTGGAGGGATCTGGGTGGAGGAGGAGAAGTGGCACCAGCTGCAGCGGACCCAGGGAGACTCCAAGTTCACAAAGAACCTGGCTGTAATGATCTGGGGCACAGAAACCCTCAAGAACCGTAGTGTCACTGGAGTGGCCACCAAAAAGAAGAAAGATGCCCTGCCCAAACCTCCACTGTCGCCCAGCAAACTGAAAATCGTCAGAGGTAAGATAAACTCCCAAGTTTAAACCTATAAAATCAAAGCTGTGAAAGAGATGAATTCTTGTTCTGGTGGGTTTTTAGTAAGCTGAGACAAGTTGGAAAACATCAGGTACAGAAAAGTGAATTTCTTCTTTTCATACAGCCTTTGAATCATTTAATTATATTCATTAGATACCAGACAAAGATAAGATTAGTCGTTTTTAATTCGATGTAGTCTGACTGCTCACGCTCGCTCCTTCCCCAGAGTGTCTCTACGACAGAGTGTCTCAAGAGACAGCCGACAGTGCAGAGATTACGCAGAGATTGTCCAAAGTGAACAAATACATTTGTGAAAAGATAATGGACATCAACAAGTCCATCAAGAACGAGGAGCGGCGGGAGTCCAAGCTGCTCATCAGACAGACAGTCAAGATGGAAAACTTCACCTACGATGGCATGTAGTGATCAACTGTTGTCACGCCAGCGCCTTCTGCCCCCCCCCCCCCTCGTGGTCCGCAGGATATCGAGGGGACTTGATATGGGTGGTTGGAGGGATGTTTGTCACAATTTCAGGAGCAGTTGTTTTTCTTTGATACATCGGATTGGTTATTACGTGAAACGTTAAAACAAATCAACCCCTTTCCCAGCTCCCTAACCATCACCTTCCTCAGTGCCCAGTTTTCCCATTGGCTTTACCCACAGACAGCTTTACCCACCAGTGAGAGGTTGTGTGAACTAGTTTGATATGAGCTGGTATGAGTGTTTTTATAAGCTTTACAGTGGGTTTGGTACAGAGACATGATTTATTGTTGTGTGTGCATTTGTGTCAAAGGAGAGATTAGGTGTAATTGTTAAATTGATTTATTGTTCTGTGTCAGAACATAGCTTTGAGTCCTAAAACTTTTAAAAAGTATGAGGTTTTTTCCCTAGGTAAAGTCTTGTGATGCTACAAAGATGATGATGCTAGCTTGCGTTAGGTCTTAGACGTGTGAACGGCTGGATATTTTGGTGACTACCCGATAACTGCTGGGAACCTGAGTGTTTGCTGTTGGTACTTACTGCATAAAATGGGACATCAGGGTCTCAGATGCACAAGTCTTAATTGGTAACAGCCATATTTTGCAACAGAGGTTCTGTTGCGCCAAGAGATTAATCATAAGTGTGTGCGCCCCCTTAACTGTAGGTCAATGACAACACTTTGCTTTATTAAAGAGACGGCTTACAGAGGTTAAATGGGAAGTATGGCTCTAATGTAGAGTCTATAGAGTGCTATATTTGTTTTGTTTTTTATGTTGACCTTTTAGTTATGAGCGTTTGCCATCAGTGAGAAAGGTTTGGATGGGATGTTCCTGTGTTACTCTTAATCAAACATGTCACTTTAAGACAATTTGACTGTTTAATGAGTTGTAGTGGTACAGGCATGTTGATGCCTCGAAAGGCCTTAAATGGATTTGGCAATCACCAGGGGCTGGTACGCCCCTGGGTTTTCTAGTAAGCTGTGATTGTAAATGTATAGTAAGCTGAAGCGACGAAGCTTCACCTGCACTTTGCTGTGAGAATGTGAGAGGTGGCTAGGTACTATTTTCTGTGTGACTCACACCATTAAGTTGAGCTGAGCCGGGCTACTTGCTACCCCCCACCTCTTGTAGTTAAAAGATGCTGCGCTGCACGGGACAATGTGGGGAAGAAAAAAAACAGGGCACAGCTCTGCGCGGTTCAGGTCATCTTCATGTGGAAGCAGTGTTAGCTGTGGGTAAAGCTGTCTGAAACGCTATTGTGCTGTCTGAAGTCGTCTGGGCCTGCTGAATCCCATAATAACCCCCTCTTTTTTAAGCCACACCACTGGGGAACAAAGTAAGGTCGCTCCAGTGACAATTTCCTCTGAGCTATGCCATCAGAACTTTGAAAATGTCCTTTTTTTTCTTGTATGTTTTTTTTATGTTTTTTTCTTCTTCTCTCCAGTTGTTTTCTTGTTTTGATCCAAAATGGTTTGTGTGGCTGTCTGCAGGCTGGAACTAAACGCTGCAGATTGAAATCTCAACTGTGACCTAGCTGTGGCTAACTGTGAATCTGCTGCAGAGCTGCCCATCAAGCCTCTCTCCTCTTCATACTCTAGATTCTCGTTTGTCGGTTGGTTTATTTCCGTCTATCATTTTGTCTGTCTTGTTTTTTTTTTTTTGTTTTTTTGTTTTTTCAAAAGTTCAGATCAGCCTTTTGTTAAGCTACCTTTGGAGAAATTTTAGTGTACATAAAACATATCTTTTTATTTTTTCCACCAAACATGGGTATTTCAGTTTGTAGTCATGTTACAGTTTTAAAGGTTCTGGTTTATCTAATTGATGTTGTAATTCCACGTTACCTGACAATTTCTTGTGTTTCTTTTTACACTTTTTGTTTTTTTTTTCATATGAATTGTTGGCTTTAAGCTTGATGTTGTATCCAAATGTAGATTGTTAGAATCTACAAATGAGAAAAAAAATCTCCCTTTCCTGGCCAAAGTGATCTCTGTGGAACAAGAGAGACAAGGCTTCCCTTAACAGAGCCCATATATTAAGCTACAGTCAGAACATTTGATATTTAACAAGCCTCACGTAGAGTCTACCTTCTAATGATCTGCCACAGTAGGATGAGAATCTGTATCGTTAAACCATTGTGCTCAATTGAGATGCAGTAGTTAGATCAACACAAAACCATTTACATTGAACGCACTTTAAACTTCTGGGCAATTTCTTCAATCGTAAAGAAATGTATTTGTGGTATTTGTCCTTTTTTTAAAAATATCTATATAGATAAAGCCTAACAATCATTGTATTATCATGAAGCACCTTAGAACATTTTGGTTTATTGTTTTTTTTATGGCAAGAATGAGTTATGGGATACAATTTTTTTGTTTTGTCGGTCAGATGTGCCCCTGACATGCCAATGCTCCAAAACAAGCTTGATAGATTTAATACTTCCAGCTACTTCTTGGAAGAAAACTTCCAAGTATCTAACTCTTTTAAGATTTATTTGGGGTCTTTAGAAAACCAGAATTACACAATTCACACTGTTGAAACTGGATTGTTTAACTCCATCAGGGCCTCCTGAACAATAAATGGCTCACTTGGCAAAAGCCAAAAACTTCTCTTGGCTTTCAAGCCCAAAAACATGATTCATCAATCTAAAGATATTTACCTATGAAATGTGCAAGCTGACTGGAATATGTGCTTTAACTTAATGTGTGAAGATGCTGGTTATGCATAGATATGACTTGTATAGAAATAATTGTATTTTTTACAAATGAGTGGTAATTGTAAGCCAAAGTATTGAATGCTGAGATCAAGCTAAAGATGGGGGGGGGGGGGTGCTGAGGAATCACCAGGGTTTGCACAAAAGATGGCCCATGCCAAGGTAATAGAGCCTAGTGAATCTTAAGACACCAAAATGGTGGACATATTATTGAGTTTTTTTGTTCCTGAAAAATATCCCTTTTACCGTTTTTTTTTTTCCCGTGTACAAAGCAACGTGAGGTTTACGTGCGCTTGCATGTATTTAAAATACATGCGTTTTAAAAGAAAGAAAAAGATTTATGCTGTGCAAAGCAACCATGCTGAAATTCTGACACATTGTCGTGTGTTGTGTTTGTGTTTGTTTCTTTGTTGTTTGATGCCAAAAGGGGGTGTGGTTAATATAATGCTTTAAGATGGAGCATTACTAGAGCTATTATATCATCTGAAATGTTAACTTCTTTTCAAAAGGCTGGTTTTTCCTGGAGCGCGATTAAGCCTAATCCTTTAACTAAAACCATCTTTCATGGATGAAAGCTGTATGGAAGTACTGTATGTTTTTAACCCAGATTTGGCGTAATCTGCGATGGCAAGGCCAATCTCTATCAAATGTACCAAGTCACTTGCAGTTTGTAACAGTTTGGGTTTTAGCAGCGTATTAGTAACATACACCAGTACATAACCCGGCAGAGCCATTAATGGATGACATAGGCTAGTTTGGCTCTGCGATTCAATACCAGACCTTCCAGTACTCTCACTGTCACACTCAAGTAGCGATAGGGAGGAAATGTAACCTCGCTGGCTCTGTGATCCTCTTCCTGTGCCACCTCTAGTTCCTTACCCTCCTGACATTTATATGGACTGGATTTAAAAATGCACATGTATCGAGATAATGGCAAATCCTGTCCTTGCCGCTTGGTGTTTTGGCTTATGTTGTGAACACCTGTCAAAGCTTCAGGAGTGAGGGGAGCTTTAAGTTGCTTTTTGACAGTTTGATTGGGGGAAAAGCGATCAGTTCTGACTTCAGTGCGTGGAACGAGATAAATGGTTTCATCTAGCAGTTTTCACAACTATAAGTGTACACAAAACACATTTGAGCCTCAGATACAATGTCAAACTTATTTCAAATGAGAAAAAAATGGGAGGAACACATTGTTAGGCCTATATTTTTCTTAAGGTATCAGTAACTTTGTATACAATCCACAAACCGGTTCTACTTCATCTAACTTCACCGTCCTACCTCATTGTTACTCTGGTGTTTGTTTGTCAGTGACTGTAAACTATGTGTGTATATTAAAAAAAAATCTATAGGAAAGGTATACCTGGTTACTCTCAACATGTACAGCATATAAAACTTGTAAAACACCTCAGTACACAATATCATTCTTAGGAGAAATCAGTTTTATTACCTGCTTAAAGATGCTGCTGTAAAGGGGTGTCTGCGTGAGGGGTCGTCTCTGAATATATATCTTCGCTCTTTGCTATGTCGTGCAGTTGATCAGTGGTTGTGTTCTGTCTCTGTATTGCATTCTGAGATTTTTACTGGTTGACGGTGCTACCAGCAAACAGTTCAAAAACTGATCTGTCTATCGGACCTCAAATGGTGCTGTTTTTCTATGTTTTTAACCTCATACAGCTATGTTTTATTCAGGTGTGTCAACCGCCACTATCCCCTCAGCTAATCAAATTCTAAGCCAAAATATTTCGCGGAAAATGATAACCCTGCTATTACTGTATCAACTATATGCTATCCATCCAAATATTGTAGATAGTGATTATATCCTCAGCTGTGAGTTTCAGAAGTACCTCAGAACTTGCTGACTTTCAATGGATGCATCTGCTTCTAGCACCTGTTGTCTACCAATATTACATTGTTGCAGTGTATTTTCAAAAATATGCATTTTTACTGGTTAGATCAGGTTTCACTATACGTAGGACATGATTACTAGATCACACTCAGATGATCAATAACATTTAATGGAAACCACTGTTTACTGGTTGCATGCCAGATTGTCATAAAAGGAAATCTCAGTTGGACTGGGCAGTGTATGTCACAGTGGAAGAGGTCCTCAGCAAGACCATGTTCTGTTTGAGTCCATGTGTGTTACAGAAGCGGGATTCCATTGGTGGTTGTATTTATGGTGGAAGATTATATCCATTTGAGGTGATTTTGGCAGAGTACAAACAGGTTAAAAAATTCTGGAGGTCACGGAGAGTCTTTATGGTACGTTCATGAAGACTGTTCTGGGGAGTTTTAGTCTTCTCCAGTTGTATCTTTGTCCCGTACTGATATTTAAACAACTCAAATGTAATTTTCAGTGTTAGAAATAGAAATTTAGTGTAGTAATTTGACTTACCGTGAGTTAACTCATCACATGTACAGCACCATACACAGTCTGGACTTGGCTTCATTATACAAAAAGTGCTTTATATTATCTTTTACCTTTTCGCCGTGACACCAATGGAATCTTTTCTGCGCCAAAGTGTGTGTAGGGTGGTTTGCTTTACCTGTCAGTATGTAAATATTTGTTGTTTTTCTACTCTGACCATGTCTGTGAACATGTAATGTGCTGGGGAACTCTTCTCTACTGTGAGCAATGTGTGTTCAAATGCACAGCAGTCGGTTTCGCGGAAGCACTTAAGCCATTCGTTGGACTGTTTCATAATGGTTCAATTTTAAGCTTTGCTCTGGTCCAGGGAATTGACCCAGAGAGTTTTGTGTGTAATTGAATTCCTATGCAGGTGCTGAGTTGTAATCACCTGGTACCACATCACTGTTGGGTGGAGGGCCAACCAGGAAGAGAGATAACTGGAGAGAGTTCAAACCTTTGAATGTGTCTGCACAGCCTTGAGATTGAGTCAAAGGGGACAATGGCGACATGACAAATCCGTACTGAACTATTACTACATTTTCATACTCATGGAACTGAATTAAACTGAGCTATACAGGGCTGCTTAGGTATATACCTGTCTGTAGTTGTAACTGCATTGCAATGATCATTAGGGAAAGACAGGGTTATTACTGTATGGAGTTGGTATGATAATGTGAAAAGAATTTCAAGACTATTGCAGTTAACACTCCCTCACCCTACTTCAGCCTCCCAGAGGCAACCCTACATTTACAGAAAATGTTATAAGTATATGCGATAGAGAGTGTACATGTCTTTGCTAAACCGGCCACACCTCTGCTATGCGAGCAACTCTTTGACGCTTAGCATCCTGTTCTGTGTTTTCTCTTGCTGCATTCAGGAACACCTGTTTAATGTATAGATAAACAGAAATAAATCCAGACTTTTATTCTATCAGCACAAACCTCTTGTTGTCTTTTTTTGTCTTTCCTGCCTCGTGTTCTTTTCTCAAAGAATCAAACTATAAGATTTATGTCGGAAACTGAAAGCTTAAGTAAAAACCACGCTGAACTTTGCTATTTCATTTTAAATCACTCGTCAATGAGATAAATATAATCAGAACTGATGATATCTTTGTCTCCATCATATAATAATTGTGCTGTGTGTCAGAAAAGTTTTGAGAAATTGAAATTTGTATACCCACAGGATACAAACATCTGAATCACACAAATTATTCCATCCTTTTTAAAGGCATAGTCAGACATTTTGATAAATGTGCTTATTGTCTTTCATTCTTGGAGCTAGATGAGATGATCAAGACCATTTTCTCATCTATACTGTAAATATGGAGCATCAATCAATAATTCCAATCAATCAATCATTTAACTGTCACATGAAATTATAAGTCCAGTAAAATGTGATTCTTTCAGCTCGTTCAACTTGTGCACTATAATTTAGTATGTTTTACGTCTTCTTACATTGTTGTCTGCTGCTTTATAATTGTCCATGTTTCCGGATGGTTCTGGTAATCCATGGTATGTGGTTGTCGAATGATGTAACTGTAAAACACATCTCGACCTCAACAAGACGGTCATATGGTCGCTCCTCTTGAGCAAGGCCTCTGCATGTATGCAGCAGGACCAGAACAACAACTCACATTTTCACTGTCACACCAGTCCTTCACCATAAAGCATTCGGCTCCTCTCATTCTCTCACCAGATTCCTCTGCTAGTTCCTGATATCCTACTGGTAAGTGATGAAGCACAAAGATCGTCCAGTTCATTTCTAACATCAGTATAGTGGCTAGTGTTGTAGCATAAACTAGACTTAAAATAAGAGAGGCTAAGACATGGAGTTGCACATTTGAGGGTTTACTCATGAGAAAGCCAAAGAATTGGTACATCATGACAATTTGTAGTGTCTGAAAAAAAGCAGTATCAGTTGACTCACCTACAGCTTTTCAGTACACATTAAAAGGTGTTTCCTGTCACTTAAGCGACTGCTTTCCGGATATTCAGACACAACCAGCTCCAAGAGCAATTGCTTCTCCTCACATAGCTAACCCAATTTGACCAGAATCATTTAGCTGAAGTGCCTTGAGGATAGTTATGTAAGTCTATGTCAGGTCAGGTATACCATATATTCACAGAGTAAGAGTTTATGCCAGGTCATCTACACTATACAGTTCTAGCAGGAAGCTAGTTCAGCTGGTGCCCATTTTTCTCCATCTTTTCCTCATCATACTGATGTTTACATTTGAAAACCTCAGCAAGGCTAGCTAGCTGCTAGCTAGGAGCTAGATAGGTATAAGAGATTAAATTTAGCACAAACTTAGCTGACAGAGAGGCAACTGAAATCATCTGTGCCACGTCACATTCAGCCAGCAGCTGTTAGGTGGAGCCTAACCAGGCCCCCAGGAAGCGCTCTGAGCTTTGAAGACAATTTTCCTAGTCATGTGATGCTATATGGACCAAAACAACTTTTTCCCACAAACTTACGTGGCAAAAGAGATGTCTGTAAATCAGTTTATACATTATTACGTCTTAAAACCCCTGCGAAATGGCTCGTTTCACTGTGGGGATTTTAACCATTCAGTCTGATAACTATTGGAAAGTCTAAAGGGGCTGCACAACTGAATCATTTTATCCCCATTCAAGTTAGCTGCTATATGGGCAACATGATGTGGAAGCAGTGCACATGATCTGGTTAATTTTATGTATGGCAGGTGAACTTTTTGGCTTCATGCAGCACTGAGCAACTTAAATAGGAATGAAGTCGCCACCTCTAATGCTGTGTCCGGTTCTCTTCATACATCCATGAGTCTGACATGAAGACTGAAAACTGAAGAGAAAAACTTTTCTGGCTCTATCTAAGAAAAATTCTTGGCCTGAAGCAGCAACTTTCTGAGGTCCAGTGCTTCTGTTCCCTCATTTTTCCAGTCTAAGCTAAGCTAACTAGCACAGACTGTAGCTCACCATTTAAAAGACCACCTGTGTCTCCTAGAAATTACGTTTCTATACAGCTTTGAAACAGGAAATACATTTTTGAAGGAAACGTAATGCAGAGCAGCTTAATTTTCTAATAATATAATGAGAAAATTTTGCTAATTAACGTAGCTGGCAAGTCGCAAAAATGCTGATACTGAGTGAATCAACAAAATGTTAACTGACAATTTCATTTGTTCTCCACTGAAATAAGTAATCTTTTAATACACACTATCCACTTGGACTGACTGAATTATTATTAATGTTTTATTTATATCTAGCTGAAATTCCCTAACTTTAACAAAGTGCTTTGTTGCTTACACCAAACCACCTCCTGCAGTTTGTATGCCCACCGTCCACCCCGACCACCTCCCTGCGAATCCAGCGCAGTACATAAATGTAGTGTTACATTAACTCAAAGAAACATCTCTGAATATAATCCAGGCAGCGATTATGTTGTCACCACAATGTAATTATGAATGCAGTCTACTAATATAAAACTGTAATTTCTCAAAAACAGAGTTGAACTGGTAGATTGGAGAGAGGTCTCAATCTTTTTATCTAACTCTGTGAGAAAGCAAATAGGGATGTTTCCCAAAATGTCAAACTAATGCTTTTGCTCTGCCTGCATCAAAGGAATTTCAGAACAAACTGAGGCGGACAGCGGCGCTGTCAATCAAATCTTCTGCCGCTTTGTTGACAAATCAGTGTGGCCATGCCCTATTGTTCGCAGTCAAGACAAATTTCCTGAAGTTACAGGGGGGCCTCTGAGTGAATGGTAACTTCATTTCCACAGATGGTGTTCTCACCCCAATCTGTGTATTCTAAAATCACCAAATCGGGGTTAAATCTGGTCAATAGCTTGGAGCGCAGAGCCTACCTCACGCCTTCAAAGTGTTATTTTTACACTGGAATACCACTTAACTAATGTCAAAAGAGTTTTTATTTCAAATTGATGGCCGTGTGCACTGAATGGGTTTCAGAAAACCTTAATGAACCCCAGGCTAATGCAAATTTCTCAGCACACAGTTACTCTGTAAACTTTTAATTTAAATGCAAAGATTAAAATTATAGTTTGAGTTTGCAACACAATGGTAACAATTTACTTTTTTAAACATCTCTCCCCGGAGTCTGACACCGTGAAGACAGACAGATTTCCAGACAGACTGAGACACATGAGCTCCTGTGTTATTTTTCTGACAGCTCATTCCTCCGTACACAGATCAGTGTAGTTGTGTAAGCTCTTAGTGCCTTTTCACGGCATGTCTGACACCAGCTCTCCATCCTGCTCTGTAGTTAACTTCTGTCACCACAAAGATCAGTCCCTGTCTCCTGCACATCATAGATGTGTGTTTTAAGTTTAGTGTGTTTTTGGAGTCTGCAGTGAAGGTGAGTGAGTAACAGGCAGATTGTTCTCAATGTCAGCCACAAGATAACAGGATGGCAGAGACCAACAGGTCGCTGTACTGTGTTTGTTCATTCAGTCCCCCATGCTGCCGGCCTGCCTCTGTGCCACACAGCATGCTGATGATTGGCAGCGCTGTATCTCACATGTCCCATGTCCAAACCATATTGCAATATCAACTCGGCTGCGTGAGAGCGAGATAAGACAGAAAATGGGGTGTTGACATATGAGATTGCTTGTAAGATGGCTTGTTTGGAGAGGCTTGAATCTAAAATGAGCCCCGTCCTTGAATGCTGGATTTGCTTGAGTCCACATTGGAAACTGATAGGAAGTGGTCACTGCGAAGGCCATTTCCTCCCTCTTTTCCTGAATAGACTGAGCTCTACTCACTCCCTCATCTCCCCATTCCTCTCCCCTGTCTGGCACACTGATGCATTTCCATATATTATTGCCTCTGTAAGCAAGTGTGTCATGCGCCCAGGCTTTTCCTACAGCCCAAGGGGACTTCTCAATGTCATTATCGCTAAAGCCTGCCACATGCCTGTAATGTATTGCCGCCTGGCTTTATTGGCAGCGCGATGATTCAGTGGTGGTGATGATGGATTAGTGCCGGCTGGGTCGAGCTGGGCTGGGCTGAGCTGGTCCAGACTGGGCTGAGCTCTGCAGCCTCGGCTGTCTGTCGCATAAACACTGTGTCCTCCTCACACACTGCAGTATAGAGGGAGACATATCGTATTTATGTCACACACACAACCTAATGAATATGGTCATTTCAGTGCTTTTATTGAGCTTCTCGGAAAGACTGTCTGATTCATCTTGTCCACCTTTGCTTTTCATGCAGACACGGTGCACACAGCAGCGCCGCATAATAGGTGGCAGTAATGTGTTTGCTTTATGACATTGTTACTGTTTTGAATGTGAAAATATAACAGCTTTTGTTGCCTCCTGGAAGGGGAAGTTCAGAGAGGGTGCACCGGGTGCATATGTTACCACAGCGTAACAAGGTTTGATGCGTCCAGGAATATATATATATATATATATAAACACACACACTCACACTCACAATGGGTTTTAGAGGAAGGACACAGTTGCATGTTTTATTACTGAATATGAAACACACTCCATATAACACAGCCACTGAGGCTGAACTAAACTAAACGGCACACTGGCCACCAACTAAAAGTCTACACTCAACACTCAGTTCTTGATTGCAGGCTTTTCAGTCTCAGTTGCTGCTGCACGTCGTCACGGTGATCAGGCTCCGGCCCCACTGCAGGGAAATAAATGGACATTAGTCTTAATTTACTTAGTCTTAATCTTACTGCTTACAGCAGCAACTGTTAACCTCTCCTGCCCTGAGAGACTCAAGAAACACACCGTTTCTCACTACATGTGTGGGTTTGGTTTTAAGGTGCGTAACATACAAAATGTGCCAGTCAAGAGCACAGGATATTTAGCATCAAATGCAAAAGCGTGACAGGGTTAAACCAGTGGTTCCCAACTGGTGGGTCACGAGTCCTTTCTAAATGGACCACAAGTGACTCACCAATGTGTCAAATATGTAAAAAACACACTTTATTTTGAAGTACTGTGAATTTCCAGCACAGAGCTTTTATTTTCAAGAGCTGTTTCTTGCTGTAGAGTGAGTGCTTAACAGACAGCTTTTTGTTGGGGACAGCAAACTAGCATGACAAAATGTTCAAATGCAAGTGTGACACTGCGTATATGACACTATGTGGACCTTGAATTCATGACTAAGGATAAATCCTGAGCCCGTGGCTGGACCAGTTGGGAATCACTGGGTTAAACAACATTCACAGGGTTGTTGTTGGGGGATACTTTGCAAGCAGAAACTGCCTGGGCTGAAAAATGAAGCCAATGCGGAATTACCAAAAACTGCAGTTCCTTGAGGCTGGTTCCAGAGGTGTGTCAATCCCCATAGACCTCTGTGTTAAAATGCCCAACTTTACGGTAGAAATAAACATGTTTACAGCCTGGTACTAAAACAATTTTGGTCTCTATAGTTGATTTCAACATTCATGACAACTGTATGGGGGAATTTTTATATAATTCACCTGTTTACATTTTGTTAAGGCTTAAAGTTATGCATGTTTAAGGGCGGGGCCACTGGAGTTACAGGCTGTGTGAGGCACCTCAGTAGTCTATGAGTCAGACTCACCCCTCACTCCTACACAGCTCCACCCTCTTGTCCAAATTTGGTCTCTTCTGGCTTCAAAAAAACATTAGCAATGTGCATTAAATACAATCTATGAGTTGTTGTCTAGTTTGTCCATCAGTGACTGACATGAACAACGCAGACTTTTGCTCTTCCTGCAGTATTTCTCCCATAAAGGCACGGAAAGCTCCCTCATGACTATAAATAATTAGCAAGTAACAAAACAGTCAAGCTCACACTGTTCTAATTGAATCTCATTCGTACTGTTGGCGTATGTGGAACAATTTATTGTCTAATTTTTCAGCAATTTATTTTTTGTTTTCCATTTTAAGCACATAATCTACACGGCATTCATTTACAGCACGGAGCTCACATCTGTATGCAAAATATGCAAGAAGAGTCTTCATTACATTATCTCTGTTGCCAGTAATGATGTTGAATACATACATTATCTCTGCCTGTGTTCCCATCTCTGCTGCGTCTGAGAAGTGACTGCAGGGTTAACAGACAATAAGTTGATACTGATTAATTCTGCCTTTGGTCTTCAAGGCGAGTAATGCGCATGGATGAGCTACCAGTCAAACTCGCACTGGCTCATCTGCCCATGCTCTTTACATACCTTACTTTTTATCCATCCAGCTGCATGTCCCTGCTTTGTCAGTTAACTGTATGAATGATAAGATATGCTGGTAAGTCTTGACTGTAGCTGTTAAATTTCTCCCTGCTGCCGGCGTTATTCAGATGTCCTTATCATTTATAAGAAGCTTATTTGGCTTGTTCAATGATAAAAACTGGTAAAGTTTGGAATCCATCAGCCCCTGCGGTAAGTGGATGCAAAACTGAGCTCTCTCACCCCAAACACACACGCACACATACATACCTGTGTATGCACATGCACACACGCATTCATAAGCACAGTGCTTCCAAATGGCCTCTATTAATGCAGACGGCTCTCCCAATTAACAAGATTCAAAGTGATGATGAATTTTTCATTCTCTGAACATTTAAGCTAATTATGGCCCAAATGAAGCAGGTTCCAGTGAATCACCATGGCAGGGGCTGCCAATGGCAGCCAATGTCACTGTCACAGTGCCACTCTGCACCACCACCCTAATCACTACAGCTGCTTAATATTCATCTCCCACCGCTCTCTCCTTCCTGACTCACCTCTCCTCTCCTCACACATCCTCTGTTCTTCTTTTCTCCTCCCTCCTCTCGTCTTGCTTCTCGCTCCTGTCCTCCTGTAACTTTAACTTCTGTCCTTTCTCCACTGTCCTCCACAGCCTTTTCCTCCTCTCTGTCTCTCCCCTCAGCGCCCCTCTCTCTCTCACCATAGATGTGTTGTTTAAAATGGAAATCAACTAATTGCACTAATAGCATTTTAATGATAATTTAATGTAGTAAATAAAGCTTGTTACAAGCTAAGCAATTTTGTTGGATTTCAAGGGCAATCAATCTGTGTCCGATACAATCTGCTCACCTCCTTAATGACGGGTGTGAGATGTCGGCAGTGTGTTCTCACTCACGCAGATCAAACTATATTCATGTCAACATCTATGGAGCCACAAAATAGGCAGAACTAGGAAGAAAAACACATCACAGTACACATGTATCCTCCACTTTCAATTTACTAAGAGTGCTGTGGGGGTAATGTTTTGTTTTTGTAGGCAAACCCGGAAGTTAGTGTCGCACTGGTTCCCTTGACAAAAAGCCAATGGAATTTTCAGCAAGATAATATTCAAGTATGAACACCACCTTTAGGATTTTTCAAGCATTATAAACAAACTACAACTCAGTGGCATGACCCCCACAATGAGGCTGTAGAGCCATGTTCAGCATGATGGCATTCTGTAATCTAATTTAGCAGAGGTGTCGACTCGAGTCACATGACTTGGACTGGAGTCAGACTCCAGTCACAAATTTGATGACTTTAGATTCGCCAAAATCAAAACAGACTTTAACACCCGTGACTTGTGACTTCACTTGGACTTGAGCCTTTTGACTTGAGAATACTTGATACCTTCCCCCAAGAGCAAAGATTAAAAACTAAATGTGCCATGAATCAATTAATTTCCCCTGATTTCCTGAATCAATAACATGAATGCGATTCATTCCCAACAAGTTCCCCAGATCCTCTTTGTTTAAGCCAGTCAGACAGCGTTCAATGAAGTTGCAGAAGAGAACCATGGAGAACTATCATTATGTTCCTGAGCACCGGTTGCAAACAATTATAAAATATTTTTAAAAATTCCAAAAAATGATACCAAAGATAATTCTCTTTGCATACAAAATCTACAGAGCGGTCAACAAAAAAAATGAATAGCAGTATGCAAAACATACGGCAAGATTTTTCATTGGTAAATCAAAACCTATATGACTGGACTGTGTGGGAATTTAATTTGAAAGGACAGACACAGGAAGTGGCCACACTCAGCAGTCAGACAGGAGTCACATTATTCTCTAGGGCTGGTACTTGCGATTATCACACAGGCTAGTTGATAACATGTCGGGCAGGAAATCCAAAGTGTGGGATCATTTTGAGAAGGTGAAGGACGAACCCAAGGTGATATGTAAACTCATCTTCATTGGTCGACTACAAACATGACGTATCATCTGAAACATGGAAGTAGCTACATGCCCATTAGCCCACAGCGTCATTAACAGGCGGCTCGCTCAGTGTGTGACGTGCACTTGTAGATAAAATATAGGCCTATATTAATGAAGGTTCATTAGTACGGTTTTGTATTTCTCTGTAATGTAGCACAGTGTTAACAATGTTACTGATACTATTCTTTCTCACACCTTCAACTCAAAGCATTGTGTTGCCCCGCCCAAAATATATCATTTAATAATTAACATGCAGGTGACTAGTCGACTAATGGCCCTACGTAAATGACGACTATTGGTCGACTCAAAAATTCTTAGTCGGGGGCAGCCCCAGATCTGGAGACATAAATACCATGTAAACTGTACTACCATATCAGGAGGATAGGAAGTTGATGGATGCGTTTATATTTAATATTCATTGTGAAGCAGCAGCTGATCATTTACAACCAGCACACTGAGCTGAGTTCAAAACACAAAATGAGCTTTTAGGCTTTTACCTGACAGAAACAATATGTTCTGTTTTAACTAATACCTGTTTTATATTTATATTTCTTCTCACGCTTTCTTCAGTGAATTGCTGTCTGCACACATCCTGTAATCTACTGCTGGATTTGCTGCCACTAGAAACGCTGCATGTAGCTCAAGATAACTTCAGCATATGTTTCGGGCCCCAGAGGCCTTTTTATTTGTCAGCTCTATAGTTTGACATTATCCCTTTTAATCATGTGCTCTGTTTTGAAACAAACTTTCTGCCCAGTGGTTGTTCACCCCCTTTTCCTTGTTTGTTGTTTTGAGTTTGATCATAATCAATTCTCCTCAAGAAATTAACATACCTGCGTTTGTTTCAAGTCTGCTTAGCTTTGTGAGTCGTTGTTATCCATTAAAGAGATTAGATTTAACTTGTAATCAAAGATGAATAGTTCATTTTGCATTTGGATTCTTCGGCACATTTTTTTTTTTTTATCAACCATCCCCCCAGATTAAACATATTAAAAATGATGAGGAGCTTGAGCTAGAAAGAGAAAAGAATAAACAGCCGTGAGACAGAAAAACAATTTAATTTCTCTTTTTATGTTCTACCAGTGGTCATTTAGCGAGACTCTTTATTTAAATGGTAATGTGAAGCTGGCTAAACAGGCATGGCGAATCAGCCTGAGAAGAGAGCCAGACTTAAAAAAAAAATAAAAAAAATAAAAAAGAGGGGGAAAGAAAAGGGCTGTGGTGTTTCAGGCTCCGGGAGTTTATCTGGGTCTTTCCTCCTGTCGCCTGACAGAGGGAGGCAGAGTGGGGAGCCGATTGAGCGACAAGGATAACTCTTCTCGGTGTTGGAGTATAATTAATTAGGTGTGATAAATTATACCATTTCTAGCAAAGCCTGGCAGCGCTGGCACATGCACTGTCGACACACACACACTCAAGCATGTGCACACACATTTACGGCCATGCATCCATGCCAGTATTCTCATTCGATGAACATTACCACTTTACAAACTCTGTGTCCTCCCCCTCTGTTGTGTACCACAAATTCAAAGTAAACAGCACAAAAACACATGGATTAACTGTCACTTTGCAATCTATCTCAAATCCAGCAGATTATTTTTTAAAGAAAGTTTTGTCAATAAATGTGACGTGCTGATTGAGCACCTGCAAAGGTAAAATACAATATTTTCCTCCTCTTTCAGCACTAAGAGCTTCACACTCTAATAACAACCAAAGTCCTTATATTTGGAATTCACAATAATACAATATTTTTCATTAGAAACAGCAAGAAAACAAAGTAAGCACTTTGAACAGTGGATTGTAGTGGAAACGTTTTCCAAGATAAGTTGTGTCTTTGTGTCTTCATGTCCCTGAATCAAGTGTATATAAAATAAATGGGCAAAAGTAGTGGAATTTTTTCTCATTCAACCTTTAATTACACACAGTAATCCAATGCAGACTGTTCTCATTCCCAGGTCGTTAAATACCAAAGCTTTGTCACGCCCCTCAGGGTCTGATAACGTCACACAAGGCACCCTTTGGCGTCTGTATGAGACACACCAGGCTTTGATTTGACTCCAGTGTAAACCATCCATCTTTTAGATGTTCAAAGCCACTGACGTATAAAGAGTGAGGAAGTCAAGGAAAAGGTCAGGGTTGATAGACGTGACGCTGTTTGTACCCAGTGTGAAACCCAAAGTCAACATCATTTTAACCCAAGTCATGATCTTCATCTAAACATAACTAAGTAGATTTGTTCCCTAAACCCTGGCCCATGAAGTAAACCTCCACAGCCCCTGTGAAGTGGAGGGGCGCCACAGTCCAAATGTGCCCCACCCCCACCTATTGACTACTATTATTTTTAACAAATTACATTTACATAGGGTGCATATCATGGTATTTCCCGGATATTTTCTTACTCAGCATTGGCCAAAAAATGAAATAAACGTGTCTTTGTTATATACGTCACAGCCAGTCTGGAAGCTTTAGAGGGCAACAGTGAGGTCGATGAGGATGAAACAGGCCTCTCTGATTGAAAAGACAGTGATCGACAGGAAGAATACATTTCAGATGGAGACCCCACAGTAGTGTTAGTATCAGATGAGAGAGAGATCATTGTGCGCCCCACAGGTTCAGCGTCAGGTGAGGGAGAGCCTGGTGTGCCCCAGACAGCTTGACAGCAGTTCAGTTTGTAATGTTAAAAAGCTCCAACAGTTTAAAATGTACTCAAAGCAAACACCTTAATATGTCCATTGTTTGAAATTGATGTGAACATTCCAAGTCGGCACAACAACTTAGAAAGTTGACGAATTGAACATTGAGCTGCCGAATTGATGACATTTATGCAGAAACATGGTGACGAAAGTAAATGTTTGGTTTATGGTGATAAACTTTTTTATTAATTCACATACTGTGTGACATTTTTTTTTTCTCAAAATGTGATTTGTACTACTTTTTAACCATTAGCTGCTGTATGTGTAGTGTGACGTAGATCAGCTGGAAAAGTTATTTATTAGTATTTGTCAGGTAAAGTTATATTTTAGTAGTTTTAAATGATGTATTGGTGCAGCAACAAGTCTGGGACAAAAATCACTTTGTAATAAGCTTCAAATAAAAATTATCAGCAGGTTCTTTAAATGCTCGAGTGATAAAATACAACGCTTTTTGTACCATTCATGTTAGGGATGTTAGTGGAGATTAATTTTGCTTTCAAAAGGCTGACACTTAGGGATGCACCGAATATTCGGTAACCGAATATATTCAGCCGAATATTGCAAAAAACACACACATTCGGTATTCGGTGGAATAAGTGAAAAGCAAGGCCGAATAATAGCGGTGTGTTTTGATAACGCAATCAAACAGCGTGCGGTGACGGACGGAGTAAAATGTCGGCAGTGTGGCCAGTGGTGTATCCAGGACATTTTTACTGGGGTGGCCAAGATGGGACACAAAGCTAGTGTGGGGTGGCCATGGCATAGCGAAGTATAATGCCATGTACGCAGCCAACCCCGGTTCGAATCCTGGCCGGAGGACCTTTGCTGCATGTCACATCCCCTCTCTCTCCCGTGATTTCCTGTCTCGTAACTGTCAAATAAAGGTGTCTATGCAGGTAAAAAA